>NC_057395.1:50808317-50812786 GCF_019320065.1 Cervus canadensis | reverse complement strand
ATTTGTATGGAAATACAAAAAACCTCGAATAGCCAAAGTAATCTTGAGAAAGAAGAATGGAACTGGAGGAATCAACCTGCCTGACTTCAGACTCTACTACAAAGCCACAGTCATCAAGACAGTATGGTACTGGCACAAAGACAGAAATATAGATCAATGGAACAGAATAGAAAGCCCAGAGATAAATCCACGAACCTATGGACACCTTATCTTTGACAAAGGAGGCAAGGATATACAATTGAAAAAAGACAACCTCTTTAACAAGTGGTGCTGGGAAAACTGGTCAACCACTTGTAAAAGAATGAAACTAGAACACTTTTCTAACACCATACACAAAAATAAACTCAAAATGGATTAAAGATCTAAATGTAAGACCAGAAACTATAAAACTCCTAGAGGAGAACATAGGCAAAACACTCTCCGACATAAATCACAGCAGGATCCTCTATGACCCACCTCCCAGATATTGAAATAAAGCAAAACTAAAACAAATGGGATCTAATGAAACTTAAAAGCTTTTTGCACTACAAAAAAACTATAAGTAAGGTTGAAAAGACAGCCGTTCAGATTTGGGAGGAATAATAGCAAATGCAAGAAACAGGACAAAGGATTTAATCTCAAAAACATACAAGCAACTCCTGCAGCTCAATTCCAGAAAAATAAAAGACCCAATCAAAAGATGGGCCAAAGAACTATACAGACATTTCTCCAAGAAGACATACAGATGGCTAACAAACACATGAAAAGATGCTCAACATCACTCATTATCAGAGGAATGCAAATCAAAACCACAATGAGGTACCATTACACACCAGTCAGGATGGCTGCTATCCAAAAGTCTACAAGCAATAAATGCTGGAGAGGGTGTGGAGAAAAGGGAACCCTCTTACACTGTTGGTGGGGATGCAAACTAGTACAGCCACTATGGAGAACAGTGTGGAGATTCCTTAAAAAACTGGAAATAGAACTGCCATATGACCCAGCAATACCACTTCTGGGCATACACACTGAGGAAACCAGATCTGAAAGAGACACGTGCACCCAATGTTCATCGCAGCACTGTTTATAATAGCCAGAACATGGAAGCAACCTAGAATGTCCATCAAGCAGAATTGAATTGGAATAAGGAAGCTGTGTAACATATACACCAAATGGGAATTTTACTCAGCCGTCAAAAAGAATTCATTTGAATCAGTTCTAATGAGATGGATGAAACTGGAGCCCCCTATACAGAGTGAAGTGAGCCAGAAAGATAAAGACCATTACAGCATACTAACACATATATATGGAATTTAGAAATATGGTAACGACAACCCTATATGCAAAAACAGAAAAAGAGACACAGAAGTACAGAACAGACTTTTGAACTCTCTGGGAGAAGGTGAGGGTGGGATGTTTCGAAAGAACAGCATGTATATTATCTATGGTGAAACAGGTCAGGTCACCAGCCCAGGTGGGATGCATGAGACAAAGTGCTCGGGCCTGGTGCACTGGGAAGACCCAGAGGAATCGGGTGGAGAGGGAGGTGGGAGGGGGGATCGGGATGAGGAATACGTGTAAATCTATGGCTGATTCATATCAATGTATGACAAAACCCACTGAAATGTTGTGAAGTAATTAGCTTCCAACTAATAAAAATAAATTTAAAAAAAAAAAAAAAAGAAAAGATGGCAAGAGTATACAGAAGAAGTACACAAAAAAGATCTTCATGACCCAGATAACCACAATGGTGTGATCACTTACCTAGAGTCAGACATCCTGGAATGTGAAGTCAAATGGGCCTTAGAAAGCATCACTATGAACAAAATTACTGGAGATGATGGAATTCCAGTTGAGCTATTTCAAATCCTAAAGGATGATGCTATGAAAGTGCTGCACTCTATATGCCAACAAATTTGGAAAACTCAGCAGTGGGCATAGGACTGGAAAAGGTCAGTTTTCATTCCAATCTCAAAGAAAGGCAATGCCAAAGAATGTTCAAACTACTGAATAACTGCACTCATCTCACATGCTAGCAAAGTAATGCTCAAAATTCTCCAAGCCAGTCTTCAACAGTACATGAACCATGAACTTCCAGATTTTCTTTTTTTTTTCTCTCATTTATTTTTATTAGTTGGAGGCTAATTACTTTACAATATTGTAGCAGAACTTCCAGATTTTCAAGCTGAATTCAGAAAAGGCAGAGGAACCAGAGATCAAATTGCCAACATCCATTGGATCATCAAAAAAGCAAGAGTTCCAGAAGAGCATCTACTTCTGCTTTATTGACTATGTCAAAGACTTTGACTGTGTGGATCACAACAAACTGGAAAATTCTTCAAGAGATGGGAATACCAGACCATCTTACCTGCCTCCTGAGAATTCTGTATGCAGGTCAAGAAGCAACAGTTAGAACTGGACATGGAACAATGGACAGGTGTCAAATAGGAAAAGGAGTACATCAAGGCTGTATAGTGTCACCCTGCTTATTTAACTTGTATGCAGAGTACATCGTGAGAAATGCTGGGCTGGGTGAAGCACAAGCTGGAATCAAGATTGCCAGGAGAAATATCAATAACCTGAGATATACAGATGATACCACCATTATGGCAGAAAGCAAAGGAGAACTAAAGAGTCTTGATGAAGGTAAAAGAGGAGAGTGAAAAAGTTGGCTTAAAACTCAACATTCAAAAAACTAAGATCATGGCATCTGTCCCATCATTTCATGGCAAATAGATGGGGAAACAATGCAAACAGTGACAGACTTTAATTTTTGAGGCTCCAAAATCACTGCAGATGGTGATTGCAGCCATGAAACGAAAAGACACTTATTTGTTGGAACAAAAGTTATGACCAACCTAGAGAGCATATTAAAAAGCAGAGACATTACTTTGCTGACAATGTCTGTCTAGTCAAAGCTATGGTTTTTCCAGTAATGATGTATGGATGTGAGAGTTGAACCATAAAGAAGGCTAAGCACTGAAGAATTGATGCTTTTAAACTGTGTTGTTGGAGAAGACTCTTGAGAGTCCCTTGGACTGCAAGGAGATCAAACCAGTCTATCCTAAAGGAAATCAATCCTGAATATTTATTGGAAGGACTGATGCTGAAGCTGAAACTCAAATACTTTGGCCACCTGATGTGAAGAACTGACTCATTTGAGAAGACCCTGATGCTGGGAAAGATTCAAAGCGGGAGGAGAAGGGGATGACAGAGGATGAGATGGTTGGATAGCATCACCTATTCAAAGGACATAAACTTGGGCAAACTCCGGGAGACAGTGAAGGACAGAGAAGGCTGGCGTGCTGCAGTCCACGGGGTCACAAAGAGTAAGACACGACTGAGTGGCTGAACTAAACCATCGTTTGTTTTATACATCTGTGACTCTATCTGTTTTATAAATAAGCTCATTTGTAACAGTTATTTAGATTCCACATAAAAGCAATATCATATATTTATCTTTCTCTGTCTGACTTACTTTACTAAGTATGACAATCTCTAGGCTCATTCATGTTGCTGCAAATGGCATTATTTCATTCTTTTTTATGGTTGAGTAATATTCCATTGTGTATATGTACCACATTTTCTTTATCTATTCTTCTGTCTGTACAAATACACTTTGTTGAGCAGTGTGATCTCAGGGATCTGGAGTGAGGGGTGCTAAGTGAAACAGGAAAATCCAACACAAGAAAGCATGATCAAGTTGACAACCACTAATGGGTGATTTCTTAATCCTACCCATCTTTCTGACAGGCACATGTACTGTGTCTTAGGACTGTAGCTCTGGGGATAAAGATGGGAAAAAAAGTTCATTGGTTTTCATTCTCCATTGGTCAAAGTTTACCTCAAAGAGTATTAAGTCCGTGGCACTTCTGGTTTGTGCATGGCTAGGTGCCAAGCAGATTTCCACAGTAGCCCATACTGCATCAAAGAGAAGCCAGGAGCAGGTTCCAGGCTGTACCTGTTTGAAGCTGGTTGTTGCCTGTGAAGAACTGATCCAGGCAACAACTGCTAAATCAAGAGACAAGTTTTCCCTAGAGGATCTGGAGTTACACACAGAGTATCTGATACAAACTGTGAAAAGGGAGAGGGACAGGAGAGAAGGTGGAAATAAATCAGGAAAGTTTGAATGCTAACTGGTTATTGAGTAATAGTAAAAATTGAAAGAAGATTGACCATGAGTTATATGCTGGTTTTAAAAATGTCCACTAACTTTTTCATACTCCTTTGTTCAAAAGGTAGAACTTCTGATGAACCTATTTGCAGGGCAGAAATAGAGATGCAAACCTAGAGGATGGTCTTGGGGAGAGGGTAGGATGAACCGAGAGGAGAATTGATATATACCACCACCATGTGCAAAATAGATAGCTAATGGGAAGCTGTGATATAACACAGGGAGCTCAGTCTGCTGCTCTTTGATGACCTAAGGGGTGGGATGGGGGTGGGTAGGAGGGAGGCTCAAGAAGGAGGGGATATATATATATATATAT
>NC_057395.1:50672538-50808203 GCF_019320065.1 Cervus canadensis | reverse complement strand
ACATTACAGCATACTAACACATATATATGGAATTTAGAAAGATGGTAACGATAACCCTATATGCAAAACAGAAAAAGAGACACAGAAATACAGAACAGACCTTTGAACTCTGTGGGAGAAGGTGAGGGTGGGATGTTTCAAAAGAACAGCATGTATACTATCTATGGTGAAACAGATCACCAGCCCAGGTGGGATGCATGAGACAAGTGCTCCGGCCTGGTGCACTGGGAAGACCCAGAGGAATCGGGTGGAGAGGGAGATGGGAGGGGGGATCGGGATGGGGAATAAGTGTAAATCTATGGCTGATTCATATCAATGTATGACAAAACCCACTGAAATGTTGTGAAGTAATTAGCCTCCAACTAATAAAAAAATTAAAAAAAAAATAAAATAAAATAAAATAAAAGGTAGAACCTAATCCCCTCCCTCCACCCCCTCCTTGGATGTCTGTGGGATTTACTGACTCATTTCTAATGAATATAATGTCATAGAAGTGATCCTGTGTGTCTTCCAAGACTACATCATAAAAGTATTGCAACTTCTACCTTGCTGTTTCTCAGACTGTTAATTCTGGGAAAAACCAGCCACCACGCCATTAGGACACACTAGCAGCTCTGTGGAAAGGCCCAGGCCAAAAGAAACTTGGTGCTTCCTACTAACACCTTACCAGCCATAGGTACGAGCCACCTTAAAATAGACCCTTAAGTCACAGTTAAAGTTTCAGATGACTGCAGCCCTGGCCAATAATTGTAACCTCATGACAGAGCCTGAGCCAGAACCACCCAGTTAAGTCATTCCTTAAACCCTGACCCACAGAAATTGGGTGAGAAAAGGAATGTTTATTATTGTTTTAATTTTCTAGCTTGCTGAGTAATTTGCTGCACAGCAATGATTAACTAAAACAAGTTAATAATTGTTGAGACTGGGTGTTGAGTTTGTTGTACTATTCTATTTTTGTGTACATTTGTTATTACTGTGACACTTCATATTAACATGATGAAAGTTAAATATTGAATCTCTATGTTGCATCATCAAATAATTACTTTCCAAGTATGTTAAAGACTATTTGTAAAAAACAAAAATGCCTGGTAAATTATCACCTTTGTTACTTCAAGATAGGAAAGGATTTCTTAAACAAGACTTACAAAGCAAAAACTATAAAGATTGACATATTAATCTACACTAAAAATAAGGACTATTTATTGAGTGATACCATTAAGAAAGTGAAAAATTGACCAAAAATCTAGAAAATGATATTTGTCACAAGTACAATGAAGAAAAAATTAGAGTCTAAATATATGGATCAATAATAAATAGAAAAAATAATAGAAAAATGGGCAAAGAATATGAAGATACAATTCACAAAAGGAGAGACCTAAGTGACCAATTAACAAATAAAAGATTGATCAACCAGTATCTACAACTCTGTTTTGGTCACCACAATAATTAACATCCCTTCCCCTAACAGCCCTCAACGGTTGACTGCAGTTGGTGTATAAATACCCTCAAATATTCAAGCCCTCTTGCCTCCTTGGAGTTTGTGTCCTACACCATTTCTCAGTTTCCCTTGAAACTAGCACTCTGTGTTGACTTTCCTTCCCTTCCATGTCTGACTTCCCCACACCCCTAACTGCTTTCTAGGATTACATCCCACAGAAACCTTGAGTACTTCTCTCAGGACTTTCTTTTGAGGGAAACTAAAGTAACATAAAATTGTTCAGGCTCTTTGCCAGCATGGAGCGAAGTCTGACCCCTGGTAACTCTGTGAGGAATTTTCCCCGCATGAAAAAAACTTTTAGACTCCCTTGAAATGTGCATGGAAGAAAGGGCCCTGATGGTTTCAAAAGAGGCATGAGGGTGAGGAAGCCCAGACCATGGCTTAGGCCCAGACTTCAAAGGTGACCCATGGATCTATTGCAGTTCTCTGTCCTCTTTGAACCTTGTCCATAATCCATGCCCTTGGCTCTGACTTGCTGGTGTTCACAGCTGAACTCTCCCTGTTACTTGAGCCATTTTTGATAGGCTGATCTGGCTTCAGCCTGTTTAATTGGGTAAACACCACAATCTGGGCCACACCTTTTGTCACAGGCCAGGCTTTTGGTCAGCTGGCTTTGCATAAAGGGTTACCTGCCACTTCTCCCTGACCTTGTGGTTCTTGCCACAGTCACAGTACAAGTGAATATAAGAACCACTTCACTGTTAGGAAGTCTGCATCGCTGCCGGTGGCTTCTCAGATGATGGGAGCTAGTGCCAGTGGCTCAGCAGCAACGTGAAATGGGGATCTCGGTGTAGGCATCCAAGGCCTTGATCACAACTCTGGCAGTAATCTGTAGTAGGGCCTTGGGCAAGCTCTAGAAACAGTGATGGTGTTTCTAGTGGCACAAGGACAGTGAATTTTGATGAGAGTCAGCTTGGAGAGGAGCAGGCTCCTCTAAAAGCAGGAAATAAGGAAATGAACATCTTTCATGGGTTTGCCATATTGTCTCAATGCTAATATTGTCTGTTATGGCATTGGTTGTATGCAGGGGGCTTCCAAACTCTTTTTGCCTGTTTTAGTTTCTTTTGCCACGTGACAAATTACCCCCAAATTTAGGGGGTTACAACAACAAGTTACTATTCTAATGGGTCCTGTGGGTGAGAAATCTGAGGGCAACTTGATTAGGCAATCCTGGTTTAGGGTCTTTCAGGAGGTCAGTTAAGATGTTGGCCAGGGCTGCCACCATCTGAAGCTTTGACTGGGGCTAAAAGATCAACTTCCAAGTTGACTCACACACATATCTGGCAAGTTCGTGCTGTGCTGGCTCTTGATGTGAGGCCTCAATTCCTCACCTTCTGGGCCTTTCCACGGGCTGTTTGAGTGACCCTGTGACGTGAGGACTGGCTTTTTCCAAAAAAAGTGAAGAGAGAAAGAGAAGGGTTGTGGGGAGAGAGAGGGGAGAGAGGGGTACTGACTATCCTTTGTATGGTCACATCCTACCACATTCTATTTGTTAGAATTGAGTCATTAAAATCTGGCCTACATTCTAGACAGAGGAGCTAAACTCCAACTTATAAAGATAAAGGGAGTATCAAAATATTTGTGGACAGTTTTTTATAAAGCACCACATTACTTTTAGTTCAATAGCCAACTATAACTTGGATTATAAGTTCTTTTCCAGCTTCTATTTCTGACCAGCTAAGTCCATTTTTCTATTCTTTCCTTACGTAATCAGTAATTTACAAATCATCAGTTAAGAATAAAATATGGCCAGCCGGCGGGAGCCGGGTTTGGAGAGTCCGGGGCACTCGGAGAATCCGGGTAACCCCGGCTGGAGCCATGTCCCGGAACCTGCGCACTGCTCTCATTTTCGGTGGCTTCATCTCCCTGATCGGCGCCGCCTTCTACCCCATCTACTTCCGGCCCTTAATGCGGCTGGAGGAGTACAAGAAGGAACAAGCCATTAATCGAGCTGGTATTGTTCAAGAAGACGTGCAGCCACCAGGGTTGAAAGTGTGGTCGGATCCATTTGGCCGGAAATGAGAAGACGAACACCACCTCTAATGATGCAAGTAGACAGAGACGTCATGCTTTCAGTTCTGCAGCAAGCGCAATAAGTCACCTGGCTAGAGAACACTGGCTGGAGCAGAAAACTCTAGAAGGCCACAAAGAGTCCTGTGCATGAGGATTACGTCCCTTCTTAAAAGAACCCTGGAACAAATCATACTATTAGGAGGGTTTTCATGATTTGGTTTCCTTTCTAAAAACGAAGCTGTCTCACTCAGCTGGGCTTGAAGGCTATCTACATATTATTCAGTCTCTACCTCTTAGCCAGCCATGCTGTGATATGAATACAAGCAACCAGTAGACTGGGAAAGATCCTAGACTGTTTTGCCATCCTCCAAATAGGAAATTTCAGGGGAAAACTACCATATTGAGCAGCCTCATAGGGCTCTTTGAAAATGTTAACGTTGATAAAACTCTGAGGACAAGGTACATTGTACTCTTTAGGAATAAGTAGTTCAGCTCAACTATCTCATTAGGAAGGTTGCTGCATGTTGAGAAATAAATTTGAAGCAAACTAAATGGGTCTGCATGCCTATTAGAAATCATTGTTGAATTGACTGAAGTGAAAATGTATATATTAAAATGATTTCTCTTACTTCAAAAAAAAAAAAAAAAGAATAAAATATGGTCAACTCCTATTACTTTAATGAATAATTAGAACACTTACCTGCCCTTATTAGGAGGAAATCTGGTGTCTTCCTCTAGAATCTCTCTTTTTCACTGAGTTACCCAAGGGACCTAGGGTTTATTCAGTCTGAAGTGGCCAGTCCAGCTTTCAAACAAGTCAGAGTTGTTCATCCAACTTGTGAAAAGTAGGATGTCTAGAGAGGACACTGATTGAGAAGCCATCCCACTCATCTCCAGGGAGGTGGCACAAGGGAATACTGTCAGCTGTGAAGGTCGTGAAAATACAGTGCTTGGAGCTCCTGCTGTGTGGAGTGTAACCGGCAGCCCAGCTGCCATGTTCGGGCTCCACCACCACCCTTGTGCTAATGGAGTCCTCATACTGTGAGATTCAGGACTACTCCAGTCAGCGCCTTTGCCTTCAGCACTCTCCATCAGACCAGACAAGGCTTTCTCGCAACTGCCTGCAGTCTGAGGCTCTTCTTAAGCAACGCTTCCTTCCTGCTTCCTTCACAGCTGTCATAGTTTTATTCCAGTCTGAATCCTCTCCCTGCCTTTTCTTGCTTCCTTGCTCGTTATCCTTCACAGGTGTTTCCCCTAATAAGTCTCTTGCACTAATTCTGTTCTGGAATCTGTTTCTTGGTAGGGTTCTAGGCATTCATAGTGCTGGAGCTGATTCCCACTGGCTTGTGGAAGCAGATTCGGTGCATGGTTTCCCAGCACCACTTTCAGTGACATCATGTTGGTAGCCTGAAATAGGTCATGATGGGAGTATTTACACCATAAGAATCAACAAATGCTACACCTGAAGGCTTTTCCCCCCTAGCAAGCTGGTTGTTAAACATTCATCAGTACGTCTTCTGTACCCAACAGAAACGTGAACATATGTTCATCAAGAGACCTGTGTGAGATTCCTACTCTGTTCATCGTAGAGAAATGAAAAAAAAATGAGCTACCATATACAGCAATACAGGTGAGACTCACAAACATAATGCTAAGTGAAAGACAGTCACAAAAGAGTCCATATTGTAGCATTACATTTACATAAAGTAAAAAACTAGCAAAACTAATCTATAGTGTAAGAAGTCAGGTGAGGGACTTCTCTAGAGGTCAAGTGGTTAGAACTTGGTACTTTGACTGTTGGGGCTGGGGCTCCATCCCTGGTCAGGGAACTAAGATCCTGCAAGTCAAGTGGTGTGGCCTGAAAAAAAAAAAATCTATATATCTTTATCTATGTAGCCACCTGATTTAGCTGTTCTATGAAGGCAGGGAATTTTTAAACACAATTTTAAAATTGTTTAACTGTGGTTAAAAAAAAACACATATCATAAAATTTATCATCTTAACCAGTTTTTCAAACTATATTTATTTATTTATGTTTGGCTATATCAGGTCTCAGTTGCAGCACACAGGCTTCTTTCTAGTTGAGGTGTGTCAGCTCAGTAATTGCAGTGTGTGGGCTTAGTTGCCACACAACATGGGATCTTAGTTTCTGACCAGGGATTGAACCCATGTCCACTGCATTGGAAAGTAGATTCTTAACCACTGGACCACCAGGGAAGTTCCTCTTTACATTTCTAAGTATACAGTTCAGTAGTGTTAAGTAGGTTCATATTGTTGTCCAGAACTTGTTCATCTTGCAAAACTCAAACTCCATATCTATTAAATAACCAGGGCCCACTTTCTCCTCCCCAGTTACCTCACGTAAGAGGAATCATACATGATTGTGGCTGACTTATTTCACTTAACATAATGTCTTCAAGAGTCATCCATGTTGTAGCATATGTCAGAATTTCTTTCCTCTTTATGGCTGAATATTGTTACACGGGTACTTATTTACCACATTTTATTTATCCACTCATCCATTGATGGATGCTCGGATTGCTTCTATCTTTTTGGCTAGTGTACAAAAATAATGTTGCAGTGAACATGAGTGTACAAATATCACTTCCAGGTCCTGCTTTCAATTGTTTTGCATGTATATATACATACACACCCACAAATGATATTGCTGGCCCATATGGTAATTCTATTTTTAATGTTTCCAGGAACTGCCAAACCATTCACCACAACAGCTGTATCATTTTACAATCACGTTAATGGTGCACAAAGGTTCCAATTTCTCCATACTCTTGTCATTTGTTATTTTATGTATTTTGTTTGTTTGTTTGATAGTAGCCATTCTAATGGATGTGAGGATTTTCTTTTATGTGTTTTTTCACTGCTGCCTCCCCAGAGCCTAGATCAATCTTTAGTTCATAGCAGCCATTCAATAAATACTAGTTGCATAAATGAATAAACTGAATGAGTTGATTTCATGTATAGGGCTGAACAGGGGTGCCCCATAAGATTTGTCCACATTCTTGCCCAAGAACCCACAAATGTTAGTGTATTTGGAAAAGGGTCTTTGTAGATGAAATTAATTAAGGATTTTGAGATAACGAGATCATTCTGGATTACCTAGGTGGGCCCTAGGTCTAATAACAATGATACTTATAAGAGATACACACAGGAGAAGAGAACACAGAGGAGAAGACAATGCGATGACAAAAATTGGAGTGATGTGGCCACAAGCCAAGGAGGACAAGGAATGCCAATAGCGACCAGAAGCTAGAACAGTCAAGGAAGGATTCTCCCCTAAAGTCCCCAGAGGGAATGCAGCCCTGCTGAAACCCAGAAATGTGAGGGAATAAATTCCTGTTGTTTTTGCTACCAAGTTTTTAATGATTTGTTATAGCACTCACAGAAAACTAATACAGGTTGTTGCCTATAATTCTGAGAAGTTTTATCGAAAAGGGTAGCTTCAGGAGTGGGGTGGGAGGAGGAGAAGAATAGGTGAGGGAGATTAAGAAGGAAAACCTTGCAGTTACAAAATAAGTGTTACAGGTATGAAATGCAAAGAAATGGAGGAAAACAATAGAACAGGAAACACTAGAGATCTCTTCAAGAAAATTAGAGATACAAAGGGAACAGTTCATGCAAAGATGGGAACAATAAAGGACAGAAATACTAAGGACCAAACAGAAACAGAAGAAATTAAGAAGAAGTGGCAAGAATATACATAAGAACTGCACAAAAAAGATCTTAATGACCGAGACAACCATTATGGTCTGGTCACTCATCTAGAGCCAGACATCCTGAGTGTGAAGTCAAGTGGGCCTTAGGAAGCACTACTATGAATGAAGCTAGTAGAGGTGATGGAATTCCAGTTGAACTATTTAAAATCCTAAAAGATGATGCTGTTAAAGTTCTGCACTCAATATATCAACAAATTTGAAAAACTCAGCAGTGGCCACAGGACTGGAAAAGGTCAGTTTTCATTCCAATCCTGAAGAAGGGCAATGCCAGTGAATGTTCAAACTACCATACAATTGTGCTCATTTCACATGCTAGCAAGGCAATGCTCAAAATTCCTCAAGCTAGGCTTCAACAGTACATGAACCAAGAACTTACAGATGTACAAGCTGGATTTAGGAAAGGCAGAGGAACAAGAGATCAAATTGCCAACATTCCCTAGATCACAGAAAAAGAAAGAGAATTTCAGAAGCACATCTACTTCTGCTTTGTTGACTACGCTAAAGCCTTTGACTGTGTGGATCATGACAAACTGGAAAATTCTTCAAGAGATGGGAACACCAGACCACCTTACCTGCTTCCTGAGAAATCTGTATGCAGGTCAAGAAGCAACAGTTAGAACCAGACTGGAACAATGGACTGGTTAAAAATTGGGAAAGGAGTACATCAAAGCTGTATACTGTTACCTTGCTTATTTAAATTCTATGCAGAGTACATCATGCAAAACACTGGGCTGGATGAAGCATAAGCTGGAATCAAGATTGCCAGGAGAAATATCGATAACCTTAGATATGCAGATGACACCACCATTATGGAAGAAAGCGAAGAGGAACTAAAGAGCCTCTTGATGAAGGTAAAAGAGAAGAATGAAAAAGCTGGCTTAAAACTCAACATTCAAAAAACTAAGATCATGGCATCTGTCGCATCACTTCATGGCAAATAGATGGGAAAACAATGGAAACAGTGAGAGACTTTATTTTCTTGGGCTCTAAAATCACTGTAAATGGTGACTGTAGCCATGAAATTAAAAGACGCTTGCTCCTTGGAAGAAAAGCTATGGCCAACCTAGACAGTATATTAAAAAGCAGAGACATCACTTTGCCAACAAAGGTCCAAATAGTCAAAGCTATGATTTTTCCAGTAGTTATGTACGGATATAAGAGTTGGACCATAAAGAAGGCTGAGCACCAAAGAATTGATGCTTTTGAACTGTGTGGTGTTGGAGAAGACTCTTGAGAGTCCCTTGGACTGCAAGGAGATCAAACCAATAAATACTAAAGGAAATCAGTCCTGAATATTCATTGGAGGGACCGATCCTTAAGCTGAAGCTCCAGTACTTTGGCCACCTGATGTGAAGAGCTGACTCACTGGAAAAAACTCTGACGCTGGAAAAGATTGAGGGTAAGAGGAGAAGAGGTGACATAGGATGACATGGTTGGATGGCATCATCGACTCAGTGAATATGAGTTTGAGCAAACTCCAAGAGATAGTGAAGGACAGGGAAACCTGGACTGCTGCAGTCCATGGGGTAGCGAAGTGACTGAACAACAACAATGGAATGTACAGTGTGGGGAAAGCAGTCAATAATATAATACCTTTATGGCAATAGATGATACTGAGACTTATCATGGTGGTCTTTTTGGAAGCTATAGAAATACCAATCACTATGTTGTACACTGGGAACTCATACAGTGTTTCAGGTCAATTATAATTCAAAAACAAACTTATCATAAAAGAAATCAAATTTGTGGTTACCAGAGGAGGAGGTTGCTGGGGGGGTTGGAATTAGATTGAAGGCATTCAAAAGGTAAATAAGTGCTACAAATGTAATATGCAACATGATTAATATAGTAAACTCTCTTGTGTGTTATATATGAAAATTGTTAAGAAGCTAAATCCTAAGAATTATGACTATAAGGAAAAGTATTTTTTCTGTTTCTTTAATTTTATATCTATATGAGATGATAGATGTTCTACTAAATTTATTGTGATAATCATTTCATGATGTGTGAAAATGAAGTTATTATGCTGTACACCTAAAATGTATAGATTGCTGTTTTGTAATCATATCTCAATAAACCTGAGGGGAAATGGCTTTAGTTTTGGGAAGCTCTAATTTGAAGTCATTCCTCAAGAGTATACTATTTAGCAAGGACAATTGTCTTTTAATGCTATTACTGTTTTCATAACATTTAATCTACATACAGGAGTTTTTAGTTCTCTACCGTAGAAATTTGAGGACTTGGGCTTGTTCTTCAAATAGAAATTTCAAGACCTCTGCATTTAAATTGGTTATCTCTTCCCAAGACTGGATTTTGTCCCTTGAGCTGATAGAAAGGCCACTTTATATTTGTGGGGCTTGTTTATGGAGGCCAAGAGGCTCTGCCACAGCTTCGTGCTCTCAGGTCAAGTGTCCCTAAATACTTTCCCTTAGACCCTGCTAAGGAGTATTGGGATCTTGTTTGTAGGTTGATCTATCCCTCATATGGGAGCTGCTACCCAACTGAGCTTCATTCCTAGAACCCTCCCAGCTGCGATTATTAGAAAGTTTCAGGATCAGTTTTTTTCTTAGGCAATATATAACTTAACCAGTTAGGTAAGATCCTGACATCTGTAATTAGGGAATTACTTCATTTCAGGTAGACTAAAAGTATAAGACCTTTGGCATACTAAAATATGTTGATATTGCAAACAGTGCAGAGCAAGGTCTTTTGATGCTCAAGGAATGTCAGACAGTTAATCAGATTGATCTTACCAGGGGAGCATTCCTCCTTGGTATATAATGCTCAGTAAATATTCATGGTATGTAGTAAACTGCTGGTACCCCTTCCAATTTCCTTTACTGGATCCTTCTTACTGCTGAGTGAAGGCTGCTAAATGAAACATGTGTACAAAATGCTGGTCCTTTTGCCTCAGGGTGGGATCAACTCTACGGTACAATACATGCTCCATAACTCTCCATAGGATCAGGTTAAAGTTCCAGATAAGACTGTATCCTTGATCAGCTACCTTCCCTGCTTCCTTCATTGTCTTTCTCCTAAGAGTACTCTCCCAATAAATTGTACACTCAAATTCTATTTCAGGATCTGCTCCTGGGGAAATGGACCTAAGACACTGCATAAATTAAAAATTATAAAAAAATCATTCATGTCCATGACCTGGAGACAATGCTATAATGCAAGCAAAGATATAGAAAATGATGACTTGAAATCGGAGAGAGCAAAGGGACCATACAGAGAGAATGCTTTTCTTGAGGGAAAAAATCAAAAGCCCAAGAAACTAGCAGAGACTACTTCATACCATCTTAGTGGCAAATAACCTTGGCCGTGCAGCTGGTAAGAACAATGTTGTTTAGAGTCTGAACTTAGAACAGTTAACAGGCTAAGAATTCTTGACTATTGACATTAACTTTTTTGGAACCTGGAGGTAGCTGCCTTGATAAGGACTAGTGGAGAAAAAAGTGGCATGGGATTTCAGGAAGAACAGCCACAGAATCTAGGTGATAAGGCATAAGGAGTCCTGCATATGTACTTTTAGAGCAGCAGTGATCCCTTTTCATTACAAGTGACTGGATGTTATAGTACCAGAACCCACTCAGAAGTGTGTATAAATGACTATGGTTTTTCCAGAAGTCATGTACAGATGTGAGAGCTGGACAATAAAAAAGTTTGCACGCTGAAGAATTGATGCCTTTGAACTGTGGTTTTGGAGAAGACTCGTGAGAGGTCCTTGGACAGCAAGGATATCAAGCCAGTCAATCCTAAAGGAAATAAACCCTGAACATTCATTGGAAGGACTAATGCTGAAGCTGAAGCTCCAATACTTTGGCCACCCAGTGCAAAATGCTGACTCATTGAAAAATACCCTGATGCTGGGAAAGATTGAAGGCAGGAGGAGAAGGGGATGATAGAGGATGAGATGGCTGGATGGCATCACCGACTTGATGGACATGAGTTTAAGTAAACTCAGAGAGCTGGTGAAGGACAGGAAAACCTGGTATGCTGCAGTCCACGGGGTTGCAAAGAGTCAGAGATGGCTGAGCAACTGAACTGAAGTCTCAGAGTAGCTAGACTTCTTTTAAAGCAGCTGGATTTCCCTAGAGTATGTGCTCTGAGCCACTTAGGAGGAAACTGAAAAACCTCCTATGACCTAGACTCAAATTCTTTGCCCATCACTTCTATCATAGTCTATTGATTAAACAAATCACTAAGGCCACCCCAGATTCAAGGACTGGGGGATTAGTCCCCATCTTTCCACTGAAAGACTGTAAAAGAATTTGTAGCCATCTTTTATGTATCATACATAAAGTATAGTGGACTCTGACAACAGTATGGCTTCTTTCTCCTTAGAAAGAATCAGTACTTCCCTTCACAAGAAAATATTTTGTTTGTTTTTAAGGACAAGATAATTTGAGCATGTTTTAAGGCTAAGGAAAAAGAACTAGAGAAGGGAATAAATTAAGGAAGTAAGAAAAAGAATGTTGCAGCAAGGTTTGAGAGCTTTGAAGCGAAAATAGTCATACTGCTGTTGTATAGATGCAAGCCATTTCCTGTTAACCTCATGTGTTGGGAAAGTCATGTGAAACTTCTCACCCCGGGCTCAGTCTTGCTGGGGGGAGTGGTGGAATAGGCTGGTTCCATTTCTGGCCTGGAGGAACACTGCTTCCTGAAGCCAAGGCATGGCTGCATGTCAGCCTGACCAACGATAGGGCCACGTATTCCATTTTCCTGTCTCATCCGTACTTATCCCCATGTAGGACACTGTAGCAAAAACACAACCTACAAACCAGAATACCAGTGCTAGGGCCTAGGCTGAGCACGGTTTCACATAAGAATAGGAGGGATGTGTGGGTGGACAGCGGGCTGTTGTACAGTTCAGCTTTACCAGGCTTCAGGGGGATGCAGAATGAGGAAGGTCAGGACCTGGATATAAAAGGTACACCCTAGAATTTTAGAATTCTGTGCTCTATGAAGAGAAGCTTCAAAGTGTGCAAAGGCCTTTCTTTGTTTCCTAGGGACTGCAAGGTGCCCAAACTCTGAGACAGCTGCCGTGGGAATATCTGTCACAGCACAAGCCTTATGTCAGACAATGTTCTGGTTATCTGTTGATGAGGAACAAATCTTCCTAAAACTTGGAGGCCAAAACAGAAGCCAGTGTATAATTTCTCAGGATTTTGGATAAGGCAAAGTAGGAAAGACTTGTCTGTTCTAGGTAACGTGGAAGCACCCAGGTGGCTGGAACAAGGGCTTCTTTCTTCACTGACTTGGTCCCGCAGCTGGGATGGATCTACCAGATTTTTGTGTCTGGGATCTCAGTTCTCGGTGTTAATTGGGCTCCTGCTGCTGCTGCTACTAAGCCGCTTCAGTCGTGTCCAACTCTGTGCGACCCCATAGACGGCAGCCCACCAGGCTTTCCAGTCCCTGGGACTCTCCAGGCAAGAATACTGGAGTGCGTTGCCATTTCGTTCTCCAAATTGGGCTCCTACTTTTCCTCCAAATGCTCTCTTTGTGGCACAGTGGAAAAGAAGCAGCAGGTCAGGACTATCAAGAGCTCAAAATCAGAATTGCTGCGTTGTTCTTAAGGCTGACCTGGAACGGTGCACATCAACACTTCCCCTACTTTCTTCTTGGTTAAATCCAGTAACAGGTCCGTCCAGATTCCAGGGTTGGGGACCACACAAGGTTATACTGCCAGCAGGCATGTTTCATTGCAGATTACCAAAGTAACATACTACCTGACAAGAAGGACTTTAGGCGCAGACCCATGTGTTTAAAGTGGGCCAGGACGCGGAGAGGGGGGCTCCATTTCCTAATTTTATGCTGCCCTTTCGAGATGACTGGAGGGCAAACAGTGGGGAACAAGGTAACCCCAAACTTCCTCTACAGAATTAAAGGTGCGGGGTCTGGTTTGCTACTGAATCAGGCTATATCAAGGAAAGCCTTGCTGTGTGCCTTCAGTTCTAGGCATTCATTGACCATAGGTTCTTAACACACGTGTTGCTTCGTTAACACTGTATTACAAAGGTCAAAGCAGAGGCTCGCAGCGCTCCTACAGTGCCGCAGCTAGTACCACATCACGACTCAGACTCCTAGGCCCCTTCTGCCCCGCAGCGAAACTTGGGGTAGAGCGATGATTGGAGCCAGGGTCCCTGGACAGCAGCGCTCAAGTCGGCCGGCTTGGCTTAAGAAGCGACTGGCTCCGAGAAACCAACGGGAAGAGGGTGCTTCAGACTGCTACCCAGGCGCGGCAGTGCGAAGCGAATGAATAGAACTACAGTACGAGAGCTCCTGGACACCAAGGTCGAGGGAGGGTGGGAGAAGAACTCTTTATGCCCTACACACATTGCGTTACAGGTCCGCCCTCAGGGAAACGCGTTCCAGATGACGCTAGTCCGCCGGTCCCGCCCACGCACGCACGCACGCGCCGGCCCCGCCTCCCGCGCAGCTCTGGCCCCGCCCTCAGGATTGACCGCCCGAGCCACCGTCCGCACAGTCCCGCCCCGCACGGCCAGGCGAAGCTGAGCCGGCCGTGCGGTGTATGTGTGTGTGTGAGGGTATATGTGTTCACGGGACACCTTCTCAGCCCCGGGAAGATGGTGGCGGCGGCGACTGAGGCGAGGCTGAGGACCGTGGTGACACCAGCGCCCACAAGCAGGAACGGCAGGCGGTGTCGGGACTGGGACGCGTCTAGGGCTGGAAGGCCGGGGCTGCGGACCGGGCTGCGCCTCCCACGGCGGCGGCGGCGCCTGCTGCTGCTGCTGCTCCCGCCGCTGCTGCTACTTCCCTGGGCTGCTGAGGCCGCGGCGGCAGCGGCGGCGGTGTCGGGCTCAGCCGCAGCCGAGGCCAAGGAATGTGACCGGCCCTGTGTCAACGGCGGCCGCTGCAACCCTGGCACCGGCCAGTGTGTCTGCCCCGCCGGCTGGGTGGGCGAGCAATGCCAGCACTGCGGGGGCCGCTTCAGGTGAGTGGGAGATAGTATCGGAGGTCGAGGCTAAGGGGCGCTCAAAAGACGGCCCCAGGCCAGAGGCGGATGCCCCACAGAAATTGGGGAGAGGAGGGCTAACCCATCATGTTTCAGGACCACTTGCTTCCGGGAAGATCTTCGTCTCTGGCCTGGGGTCTTCGGTACTAGAAGTTGAAAAGGTGCTAGGAAGGGTGGGGGCACTCCAAAGGGACGAAAGCTACGTGGGACGAAAGCTTACGATTCCGAAGAGTATCAAAGCCAATCTCTGAAACTGGGCCTCTTTCTGAAAAAACGAAGTAAAAGAAAAGGTGAGAGAAGCCAGCCTACCTTAACACTTCTTTTGAACATCCCCTCGTTCTCCAGGGTCTGATGAGTTCCCGGACTTACTGGAGATGGTGGGGTACTCTGAAGACACAGAGCTCTTGGAGAGATTTGTCTGGAGATAGAAGGGAAACGGGTTGGACTGTGAGATATTAGAGATAGAAGAACCGGTGGTTACTGACTAAAGGAAGTAAAGAAACTAGCTTTTGGACGCTCACTGGAGGAGGCCGATTGGAACAAGGTCTGTCGTGGAGAGGGCGTCGAAGGAGGTTCCTATTTGCCCTGGTTTCTGAAAAATGTGGAGTTCTGAGTTGGCCTGGTTCAGGGTAGTACCTCTTGGAGAGATCATTCATTAATTAGTAGCAACTATTATTTGCTTTCCTTGTGCAAGGATTGCTGGATGATACAAATAGATTAGCCAGATTTTGGTCTGGTCCACAAGGAGTTTGGAATATAACTAGAGAAAAATCTGTTACATAGATAACCCTAATCATAAGGACTGCATGCCTTTGGCTGATATTTGCTGAACATTTTTGATGTCAAATGTGGAGGAGTGGGGAAATATGGAGAACAACCCAGACAGGGCCCCTGCTTAGGGCCCCTGCTCTCATAGATCTCACATTCTAGAAGGGAGACACAGTTAAGAAGTAAACAGACAAAATAAAATAACAATTTTTTGGTAAACGCTGTTAAGAAAATAAGACAGGATAGAGAATTATAACCAGTTGGTAACTTTAGGAGAAGGCTCTCATTTGAAGTGACGTTTGATCTGAGACCTGAATGAGGCAAAGGAGAACCTGTGGGGATTCAGGAGTGGAGAAGATGTGATTAGCTGAGGGAATGCAGGGATATTTTGAGGAGGAGATGACACTGATTTTGAACTTTTGAGGATAAGTAGAATTTGGAAATGTGGAACTGGAAAAAAAAAAAATTCCAGATGGAACGAAGGATACAAACAAAATTGTGGAGACCAGAGGTGAAATATTCTAGTGCCAAGGTATGTAGAGGAGAAATGTGAGAGAGAAGTTTGGAACAGTAGAATTATAGGCTCATGTGATGTCATATCTTCAAGGGAACTTGGAGAACATTATGGAGATGAGCTCTTTGTTGTTTATGGAGAAAGCAAGTGATTTCAAAATAGATTTGTACAGTATGGTCAGCCTTGTACCTTTGTTTAGGGTTCTGGGTAATATAATTCTGGCTCATGAACTACATTAATTTACAACAACTTGTTGAGGGCAACTCTGGATTATGTTATGAAATTACAGTTGTTAACAGGACAGACACAGTCCAGCTCTATACAGCTTACATTCTAGTTTGCGAGTAGTAATCAATTTCTTATCATTTTTCTTAAAGCTATGGCAGTGAAGAGAAGGGAGCAAATGGAGGACTTGATTTAGTTTGGAAAAGTAAGGTTAGTGAGGCTTCTGAGTTGCGATCTGAAGGGCGAAATCCCACTACCTACATGGGAGGTGGTCCACTAATGGGCCGGTGTGTACAGAGGCTTGGAGATGAGAGGGGTCATTTCAGGATGGATAGAAAGCCAGGTGGCTTGAGCAGAGAGAGCAAAGGGAAGCATGGCAAGACTGGAGGGATAAGCAGAAACCAGGCCACGTGGAGCCCTGTCGGTTGGGTTGAGAGTTTTGACCTTTAACCTGTGAGCAGTAGAATAGCATTGTTCATCTTGTTTTCATGACATTACAGTCATTACAGATTGGAGTCAGAGCAGGAATGGCCTTTGAAGATGGGACCAAAGCGTTTTGAATTTGAGCACATCCATGATCAAGTGAATGGATTGTTGGCTCAGAGGGGAATTTTTCAAGTTCTGACAATTTAGGATGCCTTGGTAGGCAGTGGGGGCCCACAGGGTGGGGAGGGACATAGGTTGCTAGATCAATCTGTCTATAATGTTCGGAGAAGGTGGACTCATTTTAAGCATGAGAGATGATGGGCCACTAGATTGGAACCTTGGTGTGGGTCAGGTCAGGAGTAATGAGAACTTGAGGTAGGAATGGAGGAAGGGATAGATGCTAGGTGGTATTATAGAGGTGAATGTCTTTCTTTGAAACTGGCTTGCTTTGGGGAAGAAAGGGGGATGGTGAGGGAACGAAAACTAGACCCTATCTTAGGTGATTGAGGGGATGGTGATATCATTAACAGACGCAGGGACACAGGTGGAACAGATTTGAGATGTTTAATTTTGCACACACTGAGATTGGAGTACTTTCAGGATTTCCACCTGTGGGACAGGTGAGTGTTAGCGTCATCTACATATAGAGAGAGCAGATCCAAGTGTCCATGAGGGCGGTCCAGAGGATTGGAAAAGAACCACTTTTTAGGGGGAACAGGCAGTCTTGATGCAGGTTGTCTCGGATGGTGTCATGTGAGAGTGAAGGGGCTTCCCAGGTTGTTGTGGATGCTCCATTTGAGCCAGTTCCAGCTAGTGTCACTGCTCTTTTCTGGGCAAACAGTTAAGACCTTCATTCTGATAATTTCATTGTATTTTGTGGGCTTCTGAAATTTGCATTTTAAAAAATGAAAGTAAGAGAAACATGTCTATAGTCTTTTAAAAAACCCTTCCATTAAATTTTTAGTTGTAGGATTTTTTAGGGGAAGAGTGAAATGTTGGTTTTGATTATGTGTTAGTTTGTATCTTTATTTAACTTACAGACTTCTTTGTTATTAACCTAAGAGACATTAGAATGAATACCTTTCTGGTTTGGGTCAGCATCAAGTTGGGTGTGTTTTTTAAGCCTTTTAGTTCCATAAATCCTGTGTTACAATTGCTCTAGTAAGATCTTTTTCATTAGTTGAAAGGAACATAGGATAATAATAGGATTAGATTCACTAAAGTTATCACTGAGTCCATACCACATGCCAGAGACCTGGCCAAACATTTTCATGTATATTGTACCATTTAATCTTCAGGATAACTCTGAGGGTGTTGTTTAAAATTTGGATTATTGTGTGGTTGTAATTAGAAAGTCAGTTCATTTTTTTTCCCAAATGTAAGATACTGTAGAAATGATTAATTACAGAGGATAAGGTTAATGGTGTCAGTTTAATAAAGATAACTATGAAATCTTTTGTGGATGATTTCCAGAGCAGTGCCACTTCCATTCATTTTTGTGTGATTCAGTAATCATGTTTTTCTACTTGTGATATCACTATCAAAGTTTTTCTTTAGAGGATAAATATATCCCATTGTTAGAAAGTAAAGATGTTAAGCTAAAAAAAAAAGATGTTAAGCTCATTTATGAAGTTAATATGCACTTAATTCTTTTAAGTTCCTGCTATACAACTTTTGGGCAGGTGGAATACAATAACCTACTGAGAACCTTATGTGGTGGTTTAGGCGCTAAGTCACATCCAACTCTTGCGACCCCATGGACTATATAGCCTTCCACTCTCCTCTGTCTACGGGATTCTCCGGGCAAGAATACTGGAGTGGGTTGCCGTTGCCTTCTCCAACACTTTGAGAAACAAAGAGGGAAAATAGGTTTGTTACAACAGGAAAGCTAGCATAAAAAAAAAAATTAAATTCATTGAGTTCTGTCTGAGGATATGCGCATATACTAGTATGAGGATATGCATATACTTTTGTAACTAGTGAAGTGAAAATTCTAGAAAATAAAATATGGTAAAGAAGGTAAAATAAATACTTATCTTGTTTATGGTAATTACTAAGAGGAAGTAATCTGAAGCCCTAAATTTATGTTTATGAATTTTCCCAGTAGAATATAAGCCCATGAGGGTAGGGATTTTTATCTCTTTTGCTCATGGTTATATTCCCAGAGCCTAGAGCAGTGCCTGAGACGTAGTGCTCAGTAGCTATTGTTGAATGAAGGAATGAAATTCTGCTGTGTATATGTATTTCAAGTCATATGTATTATGACTTTTAGAAATGTACCTGAATGACTGCCATGTTTGTCTTTCTGTCCTTTTATTTTTCTTAAATTTCATTGTCTTATTTTCCACTGTTTGCTGGGCATCTTTACTGGGCTATTGTGCTGTTACCTTGTATTGAGCCATACAATATAAGGCTTAATACAAAAGACCAAACTTGTTATCATTTAAAAAAAAAAAAGTGTTTTCCTTTGTACTTCTTATTTCAGTAGCAAATCCTAGTTTAGATAACCAAAGACCAAAACTTAGGAGTAGTCTTTTGCTCTTTCTGTTTATTCTCCCTTCTTTAAAGTCTTAGAAATGTGTTCCTTTCTGTTCTTTCCGCTGCCACCCTAGTGCACCTGGCCCTTCGCCTCCTTGCTGACCTACCTCTGTTGCACTCTGGTTGGTTTCTTGCACCTCCGGAATCATTCTACCCTGTGTCATATAATCCCCTGAGAACTTACGTTGCTGTCTTGCTCAGAAATGTTTTTCTTTTTCTTTTTTTAACTCTGTTATCTGTAAAATGACCCTCAACAGAAGGCCCTCAAATGCTTTACATATAACCCCTTTTCCCTAACCCAACTTTTCTACTTTGTAATAGTTTTTCTGCATATTTGCTAAATTCAGCACCCCTCTTCATCCCTACCCCCACATTCTTTCTTTTCTTCTTTATTATCTAAATTCTACCTCAAGGCCCATCTTCAGTTCTCTATAATCTAGAATAGCCAATTCTCTGAAATCATGCTTGTTACCTTTTGAGATGAGCCATCAGCCTGTTCAGTTCATGAGTAGCTTCTGATTGATTACTATACGTTAGATACTGTGCCCTGACTTGAGGCTGTGAAGGTGGGTTAGAATCAAGTCTTGCTTTCCCCTTGAACAGCTCATAATTCTGAAGGGTTGATTGTTAGCTATGTGCACAGGCTATTACAATTTAATAATATAAACGTGGGCAATATGTGGTACTGGACTGTTGTGTGGTGGAGAGACTAACTGTGCTGTGGGTGCTGGTGGAAAGTGTCACAGAGAAGAGAACATTTGGGCAGATCTGAGAAGTTTCGTGTAAATAGACAATCTGGGGGAGGACACTCCAGAAGGAGCAAAGAGTTTGTGTCAGAGAATCATGGACTATTCTTACTTGTGTTAGTTTTCTAAGGTTGTGGTACAGAGTACTATAAACTGGGTGACTTAAAACATCGGAAATTTAATCTCTCCCAGTTCTGGAGTTCAGAAGCCTGAAATCAGGTGTTGATAGGGTGATGCTGTCTCTTAAGGTTGCAAGGGAGAATTTGTTCTGTGCTTTTCTCTTAGCTTCTGAAATTGCCAGCAATGCTTGGCATTCCTTGGCTTGTAGATGAGTCTCTTCAGTTTCTGCTTCCATCACTTCCTTCTCACATGGCACTCTCCCTGTAGGTCTCTTCTCTTCTTATAAGGACACCAGTCATATTAGATGTATGAATATGACATTCTCTTAAGTAAATCTGCAAAGGCCCTGTTTCCAGATAAGGTCACGTTCACAGGTCTGGTGTGGTTAGGACTTCAGCATATCCTTTGCAGTGGCATAGTTCAACTCACAGCACTTAGAGAACTCAACATAAATGGGTGTCACTGGAGCATAATTTGTAAGAGATACAATGGAAGGGTGTGAGACTGAAAGGTGTAATTGGTTTTCCCTTCTCAGTCACCTCCAGCTTCAAGGTGCATCCTTGACCTAGGCTAAGCCATCAGAGCATGCCAGTCTCTGACTTTGGTGATTGTTTTGAAGTAGGCATGTGACCTAAGGTGACTCAGTTAGAGTGAATCTCAGGACTTTTGCTGGAGACCTCTCTTTTGTGGGCATTTATGAAGGAGATGTGTCGCTGTCTTCCGTTTGTGTGATGAGGAGGTAGGGCCTAGAACTATTATAGCCAGCATTGCCATTGTGATTGGAGCCTACTTGAGGTCAGAGCAATTCCTAGAAGAGAGAAGATGGTAGAACAGTGGAGCTGGAGACCTGATGATATTCTGAATCTCTGGATAAGTCCTTGACTGAAGCTGTACTTTTTGGTTTTATGAGGTACTACAGGCCACGCTTTTTTTAAGTCCGATTTATATTTCCTGTCCCTTACAATATAGAACAATCCCTAATATACAGAGGGACATAAGCAGATCATTAAAGTATTTTTTTAAATTAATTGTTTATTTTTGACTGTGCTGGGTCTTCATTGTGGTGCATGGGTTCTTTGTTGCTGCCTGTGGGCCTTCTCCAGTTGTGGTGAGCAGGGGCTACTTTCAGATTGCGGTGCACAAACTTCTCATTGTGATGGTTTCTCTTGTGGATCTAGAGTTCATGGGCTTCAGTAGTTGCAGCACGTGGGCTCAGGAGTTGCGGCGTTTGAGCTCTGGAATGCAGGCTTAATAGTTGTGGTTCACAGGCTTTGTTGACCTGTGGCATGTGGGATCTTAGTTCCTTGACCAGAGGCTGACCCCGTGTGTCTTTCATATGGGCAGGTAGATTCTTAACCACTGGACCACCAGGGAAGTCCTCATTGAAGGCTTTATATTCCATACAAAGGAGTTTGGGCTGTATCCTCTTGTTTTGTATATTCCATTCTATTCCAAGCTGTGCTGTGCACCTTGCAGTATCTTAATTCCCTGATCAGGGATCAAATCCTTACTATTGGCAGTGAAAGTGAGGAGTCCTAACCACTGGACCACCACTGATATTCCCTGTTTTTGTTTTTTAATTGAAATATAGTTTATGTACAATATTACATTAGTATCATGATCACTATGATAGGTCTAGTAACTGTTCCCATACAAAATTACTACAATATTATTGACCACATTCCTTATGCTGTTTATTATATGCATGCTTGCTCCATTGCTTAGCATGTCTGACTCTTTGAGACCCCATGGATTGCAGCCCATCAGTCTTCTCTGTCCATGGAATTTTCCAGGAAGGAATACCTGAGTGGGTTGCCTTTTCCTCCTCTAGGGAATCTTCCCAACCCAGCGATCAAACCCATATCTCCTGCATCTTCCCTGCATTGGTAGGTGGATTTTTTACCACTGAAACACCTGGGAAGCCTCATAAATTGCATACCCGTGGCTTATTTATTTTATAACTAGGTGTTTGTAACTTTAAATTCCCTTCATCTGTTTCACCCCTACCTGGGCCTTATCCTCTTGAACTTGATAACATGGTCTCAATTACTGACTTTTAATACTGAGTCTCGCAATGTTCCAATCATGTTGGGCACATGATGCAAACCCTAAGTTACCACAGGCAGTGTTTTTGACGTGTTTCTTTGATTCTGCATAACTGGGATTGCCAACTTCCAGCTTGGGATCAGGCTGTTCTCACTGTCCTATACTTCAGCTTTTTTTTTTTTTAAATCTAGTTTCACATTCAAAGGCTCATTAATTGTCACTCTATTTGTGAATTGTATTGGGTACACTTTCTGTCAGAATTCTATTTTTGACAGCTGTCCAACTCAGACAAACTTGAGAGAAAAAGATAGGAGAGATTTATTGGTTTATATGACAGAAGAGTCCAGGAAATATTGTCGGCTTCATATGCGGCTAAATCTAGGCAACCTGTTAGTTAGTCTGTCTCCTTGCCTCTTTACTGGCCTCACTTGCAGGCAGGCTTTTCTTCAGGTGATGTCTCCAAAAGCTAAATAAAACTAGAAAAGAGTAGCTCTTCCTTAGAAGCATGTAACAGATAAGGAGGGGTGAGAGTCTCATTTGTACCTTACCGAAGCAGTCACTGTGGCTCAGGTCCTGTGAATGTTCTGACCAATCAGACCTGAGTTGAGTACCTCTTGGAGATGGGGGTTGAGGTCCAACGCCATTAAATGGCATGGACTGAGAAGGGAAAGGAGAAAAGAAAGCCCACATAATGGCACCAGAAAATGGGTCCAGTAGTGGGCAGGTGAGGACAGTGATGCCCCTGCAAATTTGTAGAACCTGCTATTTGGTGAATACTCAGTAAGTGTTGATGATGAAAGTTGAGAATGGTCTGGGAAGTATTGTATCATGTAATGAGATGCTGGACCCCAGTTTTTATCAGAAATGCATAGTGGCCCACTATGTGGAATGTTGAGGTTACTGCAGTTAGAACTGTCCTGTGTTGATTAAGTGTAGTAGAGCCAAGTCACTGAATGGCAGTTATTAGTTTCTTGATTTTGTGACAAGGAAAACAGATAGGATTGTGGGAGGAGGCAACAAAATATGTGCTTATGTTATGTGAAGTTTTTATTTTGGGTGAAAACTTTATGTATGTAAAATACTTACATAATAGACCTTTAAAATTTTTGGCTGATTCCTGGAAGAGTTTTTTTAGATGAATAGGTAAAAATATGTTCATTGAGTAAAATGAAAAATTAGCATGAATGTCTTAATATAATTGCCTGAGTTATGACGGGCTTTCCAGGTGGCTCAGTGGTAAAGAATCCGCCTGCCAATGCAGAAGATACAGGAGATGCAGGCTTGATCCTTAGGTTAGGAAGATCCCCTGGAGAAATAGCAACCTACTGTAGTGTTCTTGCCTGGAAAGTCCCATGGACAGAGGAGCCAGGTGGGCTGCAGTCCAGTAGGTCGAAAACAGTTGGAAATGACTTAGTGACTGAGCACACACACAAATTATGACATGTTTGAAAGCAGGTATCTGACATTTACACTTTACCTCTGTGAAAGGTTCCCAAGATAAGCAAATGCAATTTATTTACTACAGTGTAGAAGACAGATAAATATACAGGAAAAAAGCAGACTGTGTTTATGATCAAAATAGTTTTTACTAATTTTGACTAACTTATTTAATAAATTTGTAGCATGGTTGAACAGAAATCATTGAGTTTTCTCTTTAAATACAATCTTGTTTCTAAAACTAAAATGAAATTGTGGTTGTACTTTCCAAAATAATTGTATCTAGAAATTCATCAGCCACTGACCTAATATGAAATTTGTTTCTCATTTATATTCTTTACCATTTTCTGTGATTTCCCAGATATATTTTGGCATAAGTGACTCCTATTCATATACTATATACTAATCTAATCCTTTGTTATTTTCTTCCTTCTATTTTTTCCTTTTCTCCCTCTACTTTTAGACTGGCCCTTTGTTATTAGCCTGACATTTTCTAATTTTTCCCTCTCAGAGTGACTTTCTTTTATTTGTCTTGCTTTTTTCTTTTTCCTCATTTTATTAGTGTCACATACTTTTTAAAAATTTTTTATTTTATTTTTTTCCCAATTATTTTTATTAGTTGGAGGCTAATTTCTTTACAATATTGTAGTGGTTTTTGCCATACTTTGTATTAGTGTCATACACTTTTAACTGCCTTTTTTAAACATGTGAGTCTCTGTTTGATTTTATCCTTTTGGTTTTTATTCCTTAAGTTTTTTGTTTTTTTTTTTTAAGTACATTTTGAGTGAACCTTAATTCAGGCTATTTATTTACATTTTTACATGTTTTACAGGTTATATACTTACATGTTTATTCTCTTGGTCTTATAGAAGTTAATTTTAGTTATGGCTGAATTGCCTCTTTATTTTTTAGAATTGACATTAAGAGTGTACAGTTATTAAGTTGAATGAATTTTCCAATGAATTCCTCTTGGTCCTTTTTGTATTCTAATGAAGAATTTTCTAATTTGTTTACTAATAAGTCAGTAAGCATTAGAGGCTGAAACTGTGTCAGGTACTGTTAAAGGACACACAAGTCCTCTCTGGACCAGGGTTTCCTATAGTTTCTGATTCACAGATCCTTTCACAAAAAATGTATAATCTTATAGACTATCTTAATTACACATTAAAAAAATGTATCCTGTTTTTGACAAGATGATTTTAAATGGAGTTAAAAGTAATTTCCTATTAAAGGTTATAACATACATTTTGAACACAGCTTGTAATGATATTCACAATATAAAAAGAAAAATTTGACTTTCCCCTCTTTTAACATGTGGGTACATGTTGTTTAATGTATTTTTAGTTAATTGAGTAAGGAAAAGCATTATTTATAGATGAATAAAAAGTGACATTTAATTTGGGGATCACATGTATATTAAAATAGATATTGTATTTGGCTCTGCTTTATGCTTCAGGAATACACAACTTCCCTGTCCTTATGTTTGTTATTCATGCACTTGTGCTTTAAAATTATTTTTTAGAAAATTTTTTTGGTATTATTTCTAAATGATAAAATGATAGTGGTTTTTAGCTGTTTGCAAGCATTGCTTTCCAAATAGCATGCTTCCTGTGTGGATGGTTTTTCCAAATTTAGTGAAAAGGCCAAACTTGTGGTAATTGTCACTTAATTTTCCCCTTTCACGTTGGTTTTTCAAATTTTGGAGACATCTTGCAAAGTTTCACAAGGATTTTGATCAGAAGGTTTAGCAATATCTTGAGGCAAATTTGCAGAATTAGATCATTTCATGCCCTTCCCTAACATATGTTTAAACATCACATGGCAGGGGTTAGTAGTCAGCTGCCTGTTGCTCTGGCTAAGCTGTGAGAAAATCACCAAGAGGAAAGAATGAAAGCAAATCCAAATGAAAGTCCATTGGGTTGATTAGTTGGGGTCGTCATACCCTGGTAAGCTAAGGAAGAACATAGTGTGGACCTTGGAATGCTGGGTCAGTGCAAGTTCAGAATGCTGCTTGTGCACACACTAAGATGTTTCCCCAAGGTGTATGCAAGTCTGTGACCTCCAGCTAGGTGATAGCCCTTAGACGAGAATAACAAAGATAGTTTAATCAATAAAATGGGAGACGTGACCAGGGCACAGGAGTCTGACTTCATCGTAGCACAACAGATACTTTTTGCTTGCCAAGACACTAAATAAAGGTGATGTGGCTCCGAGGAACAGGGCTCTTCATCCAAGAGGTGTTGAGTCCCCCGGTCCCATCTTTAAAACTTTAACTCTGTCTCTGGTTTCTTTTTCCCAAACTGTGTGTTGATCACTTTTAATCCCTACCTGCTGCACTAGCCGCGGCATCATGTTTTATGTGTCTCTTGTTGTTCAATCGCCCAGTCGTGTCTGACTTTGCGACCCCATGGACTGCAGCATGCCAGGCCTCCCTTTCCCTTACCATCTCCCAAAGTTTGTCCAAGTTCATGTCCATTGCATCAGTGACGCCATCCAGCCACCTCATCCTCTCATGCCCTCTTCTCCTTCTGCCCTCAATCTTTCCTAACATCAGGGACTTTTCCAATGAGTTGACTGTTCACATCAGGTGACCAAAATACTGTAGCTTCAGAATCAGTCCTTCCAGTGAGTATTCAGGGTTGATTTCCCTTGAGATTAACTGGTTTGATCTCCTTGCTGGCCAAGGGACTCTCAGGAGTCTTCTCCAGCACCAGTTTGAAGGCATCAGTTCTTTGGCTGTCTGCCTTCCTTTTGGTCCAGCCTATGGAAGAGATAAAAAGAAAAATAAAATGAGAATCTGTGTGCCTGCAACCTAGCTTTTCTGAATTTTCTTCACATTAATATTATTATCACTATATAATAATAAATGTTATATAAAATATTATAGATATCACCAGGGTTACTATATTACTCCTCCCTAATTCTGTTTACCTTGACTCTCCCCAGAGGTAACTAGTGTGGTGAAGTTGATGTTTTTCTCTTGCATGTTTCTTTTTCACTACAGATGCACAAATACACATGTATATATACACGCATGCACACAGTGTCTTGTTTCCAAAAATAAAATCATGTTTTCAGACTTTATAAAGTAGTCATTCTATAACTTCTCCCCGCCCAACCTAGTTTTTCTATGCTTTTGAGATGTTTCTACCTTTTACCTGTTATGAATAATGTTGCTGTGAACATTCATATATTAAGTCTTTGGTTGATATATGGGTATGTCTCTTAGGTGTTTTTCTAGCAGTGGAATTGCTGGGTCATATGGTAGCTTGATGTTTACTTTTTGAGGAAGTGCCAGGCTTTTTCATAGCAACTGTAACAGTTAACGTTTCTAATCTCACTGTGTGAGAGCTGCATTTTCTCCACATTCTCATCAATACTTATTTTCTGAGGTTTTATTCATACATTCATTCACTCATTTATTCGTTTACTGTTATTATTTGTATAAATGAGTGAATGGTCATCTTAGTGAGTATAACTGGTATCTCATTATGGTTTTGATTTATATTTCCCTAATGAGTGTTGGTTTTTAGTATCTTTTCATGTGCCTCTGTGACCATTGGTATATCTACTTTGGAAAAATGTCCACTCTAGTACATTGCCTTTTAAACTATTTGTCTTTTTATTGTTGAGTTGTAAGAGTTCTTTATATGTTCTGGATATTAGACCCTTGTCAGATACATGATTTGCAAAAAATTTCCTCTCATTTTGTTTCTTGTTTTTCTTAAGAACAACCTTGATAATGCTTTTTGATATACAGAAATTTTAAATTTTAATGAAGTCTAATTTGTTTTTTTCTGTTAATCATCTTTGTTTATTTTTCTCCTGTGCTATACAGTAGATTCTCATTAGCTATCAGTTTTATACATAGTAGCATATATATTGTCAATCCCAGTCTCCTGATTCATCCCACCCCGCCGCCTCTTTGGTATCCATGCATTTGTTCTCTATATCTGTGTCTCTGTTTCTGCTTTGCAAATGAGACCATCTATACTATTTTTTCTAGATTCCACATATATGCATTAGTATGTGGTATTTATTTTTCTCTTTCTGACTTACTTTGCTATTTGTGACAGTCTCTAGGTCAGACCCATGGGCTATACAGCATGGGACCCTTAGAATTCATGGAATTCTCCAGGCCAGAATACTGGAGTGGGTAACCTTTCCCTTCTCCAGGGGATCTTCCCAACCCAGGGATCTAACCCAGCTCTCCCGCATTGTGGGCAGATTCTTTACCAACTGCACCACAAGAGAAGCCCAAGAATACTGGAGTGGGTAGCCTGTCCCTTTTCCAGCAGATCTTCCCGACCCAGGAATTGAACCGGGGTCTCCTGCATTGCAGGCGGATTCTTTACCAACTGAGCTATCAGGGAAGCCCTTAGGTCAATCCACACCTCTGCAAATGACCCAATTTAATTCTTTATTATGGCTGAGTAATATTCCATTGAAGAGTACCACATCATCTTTATCTGTTCCTCTGTTGATGGACATTTAGGTTGCTTCCGTATCCTGGCTATTGTAAACAGTGCAGTGAACATTGGGGTGCATATATCTTTTTGAACTACCCACTCCAGCATGTTGGCCTGGAGAATTCCATGGACTATACAAACCATGTGGCCAGAAGTGTTGGACTGGACTGAACGACTTTCACTTTTCTATAGTTATATCTCCAGGAGTGGGATTGCTGGGTCATGTGTTAGTTATATTTTTAGTTTTTTAAGGAACCTCTGTACTGTTCTCCTTAGTAACTGTATCAATTTACATTCCCACCAACAGTGTAAAACGGTTCCCCTTTCTTCACATCCTCTCTGGCATTTATTGTTTGTAGATTTTTTGATAATGGCTCTTCTGACCTGTGTGAGGTGATACCTTATTGTAGTTTTGATTTGCATTTCTGCAGTATTAGTGATGTTGAACATCTTTTCATCTGTTTGTTGGTCAACTGTATGTCTTCTTTGGAGAAATGTCTATTTAGGTCTTCCACCCATTTTTTGATTGAGTTGTTTATTTTTTTATTTTGAGCTGCATGAGTTGTTTGTATATTTTGGAGATAAATCCCTTGTCAATGCTTTGTTTGCAGATATTTTCTCCCATTCTGTGGGTTGTCTTTTCATCTTGTTTATGGTTTTCTTTGCTGTGCAAAAGATTTTAAGTTTAATCAGGGTGCACTTACTTGTTTTTGTTTTATTTCATTACTCTAGGAGGTAGGTCAAAAAGATCTTGCTGATTTATGTCAAAGAGTGTTCTGCCTATGTTTTCCTCTTAAAGTTTTATACTATCTGGCCTTACATTTAGGTCTTTAATCCATTTTGAGTTTGTTTTTGTGTATGATATTAGAAAAGTGTTCTAACTTCATTCTTTTACATGTAGCTGTCTAGTTTCCCCAGCACCACTTATTGAAAAGACTGTCTTTTCTCCATTGTACATCCTTGCCTCCTTTGTCATAGATTAGGTGACCATATGTGTATGGCTTTATTACTGGGCTTTCTGTCCTGTTCCATTGATCTAATTTCTTTTTTTGTGCCAGTACCATGGTCTCTTGATGACTGTAGCTTTGTAATATAGTCTGAAGTCAGGGAGCCTGATTCCTCCAGCTCTGTTTTTCTTTCTCAAGATTGCTTTGACTATCTGGGGTCTCTTGTGTTTCCATACTAGTTGTAAAATTTTTTGTTCTAATTCTTTGAAAAATGATTTTGGTAGTTTGATAGGGATTGCACTGTAGATTGCTTTGGGTAATATAGTCATTTTCACAATATTGATTCTTCCAATCCAAGAACTTGGTATATTTCTCAATCTGTTTGTGTTGTTTTAGATTTCTTTCATCAGTGTCTTACAGTTTTCTGCATTCAAGTCTTTTGCCTCCTGAGGTAGGTTTATTCCTAGGTATTTTGTTCTTTTTGTTGTAGTGGGAAATGGGATTGTTTCCTTAATTCCTCTTTCCGTGTTAATTTTTTATTAATTAATTTTTTATAATAATTAATTTTTTATCCTGAAACTTTACCAAATTCATTGATGACGTCTAGTAATCTCCTGGCAGCAGCTTTAGGATTTTCTATGTGTGGTATCATGTCATCTACAAATAGTGACAGTTTTACTTCTTTTCTAATCTGGATTCATTTTATTTCTTTTTCTCAATGATTGCCGTGGGTAAGATTTCCAAAACTATGTTGAATAATAGTGGCAAAGTGGACCCCACTGTCTTGTTCCTGATCTTAGAGGAGATGTTTTCAGTTTTTCATCAAGAATGATGTTTGCTGTGAGTTTGTTGCACATGGGCTTTGTTTTGTTAAGGTAGGCTCCTTTTATGCCCACTTTCTGAGGAGTTTTTGTCGTAAATGAGTGTTGAATTTTAACAAAAAGCTTTCTCTGCATCTGTTGAGATGATCATGTGGTTTTTTTTCTTAAATTTGTTATTATAGTATATCACATTGATTGATTTGCATATATTGAAGAATCTTTGCATCCCTGGGATAAATCCCACTTGATAATTGTGTATGATCCTTTTAATGTATTGTTGGATTTAGTTTGTTAGTAATATTTTGTTGAGGATTTTTATGTGTATGTTCATCAGTGACATTGGCCTGCAGTTTTCTTTTTTTTGTGATATATTTGTCTGGTTTTGATATTAGGGTGATCATAGCCTTGTACTGTTCCTTCCTCTGCAGTTTTTTGGAAGAGTTTGAGAAGGATAGGTGTTAACTCTTCTCTAAATGTTTGCCGTTAGGTTGGTGCAAACGTAATTGTTGATTTGCATTTTTGAACTTTGCCGTTTGATATTGAAATACACTCTTAAATAAATGTGGTTGTGTTATAAATCTTTTTAATGCACATTTCCCCCTTTATGTTGTTTTGGTTATTACTTGCTGTTTATTTTATATTTATTTTAGACTACAGAAGTGATGTTAGACAAAAAGCAAATTTGAGCAATTTTTTTATTTGAGTTCAAAATGGGTCTAAAACAGTCAAGACAACTCGCAACATCAGCAACGCATTTGACCCAGGAACTGCTAAGGATTGCAGTGGTGGCTCTAGAAGTTTTGCACAGGAGACAGAGCCTTGAAGATGAGGAGCACAGTGGCCAGCCATCAGAAATTGACAACAACCAATTGAGACCAGTCATCAAAGCTGATCCTTTTACAACTACACGAGAAGTTGCCAAAGAACTCAACGACTGCTATTCTATGGTCATTTGGCATTTGAAGCAAATTGAGAAGGTGAAAAAGCTTGATAAGTGGGTGCCTCATGAGCTGACTGGAAATCAAAAATACCATTTTGAATTATTGTCTTCTCTTATTCTATGCAACAACAATGAACCATTTCTTGGTCAGATTGTAATATGTGATGACAAGTGGATTTTATATGACAACCTGCAATGACCAGCTCGCGGGGGACTGAGAAGAAGCTCCAAAGCACTTCACAAACCAAACTTGCACCCAAAAAAGGTCACGTTCACTGTTTGGTGGTCTGCTGCCCCTCTGATCCACTGATATGTCTCAATCCATTACATCTGAGAGTATGCTCAGCAAATCAGTCAGAAGCACCGAAAACTGCAGTGCATGCAGCCAGCATTGGTTAACAGGGTGGGCCAGTTTTTCTCCATGACAGTGCCTGACCACACATGCACAGCGTTCACTTCAAAAGTTGAATGAATTGGTCTTTCAAGTTTTGCCTCATCTGCTGTATTCACCTGACCTCTTGCCAGCTGACTACCACTTCTTCAAGCATCTTGACAACTTTTTGCAGGGAAAATGCTTCCGCATCCAGCAGGAGGCAGAAAATGCTTTCCAGGAGTTGAATCCTGAAGCACAGGTTTTTATGCTACATGAGTAAACAAAAATTTATTTCTTATTGACAAAAATGTGTTGATTGTAAGGGTTCCTATTTTGATTAATAAAGATGTGTTTGAGCCTAGTTATAATGATTTAAAATTCACAGTCTGAAACCTTAATTACTTTTGTACCAACCTAATAGAATTTGCCGGTGAAGCCATGTGGTCCTGGAGTTTTGTTTGTTGAAAGATTTTTTAATCAGTTTCAATTTCATTACTTGTGATTGGTCTGTTCATATTTTCTGTTTCTTTCTGGTTCAGTCTTGGAAAGTTGTACTTTTTGTTTTGACTGCACTGCGTCCTTTTTGCTGCATGTGGACTTTCTCTAGTTGTGGCAAGCAGGGGCTGCTCTTCAGTTGTGGTGCGGTGGCTTTTTTTTCTGGAGCACAGGCTTTAGGGTGTGCTGGCTTCAGTAGTTGAGGCACACAAACTCAGTCGTGGCTTGCGGGCTCTGGAGTGCTGTTCTAGTAGTTGTGGCACATGGGCTTCATTGCCCCATGACATGTGGAATGTTCTGGGACGAGTTATTGAACCTGTGTCCCCTGCATTGTCAGGCGGATTCTTAACCACTGAACCATGAGGGAAGTCCAGAAGGTTGTACTTTTCTAAGAATTTGTACATTTCTTCCAGATTGTCCATTTTATTGACATAGTTGCTTGTATTAATAGTCTCTTATGATCCTTTGTATTTCTATCGTGTCAGTTGTAACTTGTCCTTTTTCATTCCTAATTTTATTAATTTTAATTCTCTCTCTTCTGATGAGTCTGCCTAAAGTTTATCAGTTTTGTTTATCTTCTCAAAGGACCTGCTTTTAGTTTCACTGATCTTTGTTTTTGTTTTCTTTGTTTATTTCTGCTCTGATCTTTTTTTTTTTTTTTTTTTTTTTCTGCTCTGATCTTTATGATTTCTTGCCTTCTACTAACTTTGTTGTTGTTCTTTCTCTAGTAGCTTTAGGTGTAAGGTAAGGTTGTTTATTTGAGATTTTTCTTGTTTTTTGGGGTAGGATTGTATTGCTATAAATTTCCTCATTAAAACTGCTCTTGCTGCATCCCATAGTTTTTGGGGTTTTGTGTTTTCATCGTCATTTGTTTCTAGATACTTACTTCCTTTTGATTACTTCAGTGATCTCTTGGTTATATAGCAGCATATTATTTAGGCTCCATGTGTTTGTGTTTTTTTATAGTTTTTTTTTTTCCCCCTGTAATTCTAACTTCATAGTGTTGTGGTTGGAAAAGATACTTGATATGATTTTAATTTTCTTATTTACCAAGGCTTGATTTCTGACCCAAGATGTGATCTATCCTGGAGAATATTCTGGGTGCACTTGAGAAGAAAGTATATTCTGCTGTTTTTGGATGGAATGTATGTAATAATTAACTGTGTCTGGTCTAATGTGTCATTTAAGGCTTGTGTTTCTATATTAGTTGTCTGTCTAGATGGTCTATCCATTGGTATAAGTGGACTGTTATGAAGTCCTCCATTATTATTGTGTTACTGTTGATTTCTCACTTTATGGCTGTTAGCATTTATGTATTGAGGTGCTCCTGTGTTTGGTGAATAAATGTTTATAATTGTTATATCTTCGTGGATTGATCCCTTAATCCTTATGTAATGTCCTTCCTTGTCTCTTGTCTTTAAAGTCTATTTTGTCTGATATGAATATTGCTGCTCTAGCTTTCTTTTGATTTCCATTTGCATGAAATACATTTTACATCGCCTCACTTTCAAAATGTATATGTCCCTGGGTCTGGTGTGTCTCTTGTACACAGCATATATATGGGTCTTGTGTTTGTATCCATTCAGCCAATCTGTGTCTTTCGGTTGGAACATTATAGCATTTACCTTTAAGGTAATTATCAGTATGTAGTGGAGTCTCCAGGTGGCACTAGTGGTAAAGAACCTGCCTTGCAATTTAGGAGACTTAAAAGATGAGGGTTCGATCCCTGGGTGGAGAAGATCCTCTGGAAGAGGGCACGGCAACCCACTCCAGTATTCTTGCTTGGAGAATCCCATGGACAGAGAAAGCCTGGCAGGCTACAGTCCATAGGGTCGCAGAGTCAGACACAACTGAAATGACTTAGCATGCACGCACATGTTGCTATTACATTTTCTTAATTGTTTGGGGTTTGTTTTTGTGGGTCTTTTTCTTCTCTAGTTTTTCCCACCTAGGGAAGTTCCTTTAGCATTTCTTGTAAAGCTAGTTTGGCAGTGATGAGTTTTCTTACCTTTTGCTTGTCTGTAAAGCTTTTGATTTCTCTGTAAATCTGAGTGAGATCCTTGCTGAGTAGAGTAATCTTGGTTGTAAGTTTTCCCCTTTCATCACTTGAAATATATAGTGCTGGTTCCTTCTGGCCTGCAGAGTTTCTGCTGAAAGATCAGCTGTTAACCTTATGGGGATTCCCTTGTATGTTATTAGTTGCTTTTCCTTTGTTGCTTTAATATTTTTACTTGCATTTAATTTTTGTTAGTTTGATTAATTTGTGTCTTGGCATGTTTCTTCTTGGGTTTATCCTGTTTGGGATTCTCTGCTGGACTTGGGTGACTGTTTCCTTTCCCATGTTAAGGAAGTTTCGACTCTAACATCTTCAGATATTTTTCAGGCCCTTTTTCTTTCTCTTCTAATTAGAGACCCCTATAATTCTAATGTTGGTGCGTTTAATGTTGCCCCAGAGGTCTCTGAGACTGTCCTCATATTTTTATTCTTTTTTCTTTATTCTACTCCATGGCAGTTATTTCCATCATTCTTTCTTCCAGTTCACTCATCCATTCTTCTGCCTCAGTTATTTTTCTATTGATTCGTTCTCATGTATTTTTCATGTAAGTTTTGTGTTGTTCATCACTGATTGGTTGCTCATTTCTTCTAGGCCCTCAGTAAACATTTCTCTGTTGCCTCATTTTGTCTGACTGTGTTTGGTCTCCTTTCTGCAGGCCGCAGTGTCATAGTTCTCTACTTTGCTTTTCCCTCTCTGCCCTCACTGAACAGCACATCTTAGAGCTAGTTTCGTACCAGTACATTTGAAAAAAAATTTCTTTGGTGTTCCATTGTATGGTTGTGTCTTAATTTATGTAAAGGTGTTGTTTGACCTTGTATACATGTCATTTCACACATTTCTGGGTCTTTTTTGTTTGAGGGAAGCGTCTGTATTTATTTGACTACATTGGGTCTTAGTTGTGGCATGCAGGATCTTCATTGCATCATGCGGGATCTTTTGTTGTGGTGCATAGACTCTGAAGTTGTGATGCATGGGCTCAGTAGTTGAGACAAACAGGCTCCCGAGCGTGAGGCTTCAGTAGTTGCAGCACACGGTCTCTCTAGTTGTGGCACGTGGGCTTCAGGGTGCACAGGCTTAGTACTTGCAGCGCATGGCTTAGTTGCTCCATGGCATGTGGTAGCTTAATTCCCTGACTGTAAGGCAGATTCTTAACCACTGGACCACCAGGGAATTCCCTGGGTCTATCTTTAGGTTTAGTTCTCAGAAGTAAAATTACTTCTTCAGAAGGATATGTGCACTTTAGATTTTGGTAGGTATTGCCAAAATGCTTTCTGTAGAGATTGAGCCAATTTATATTACCAGCAGCAATTATGGCTTGTCTTTAACTTTCTTATTTCTGTTGAAGCAGAAATTTAAATTTTCATGTAATCACTTTTATCATTTTTTTTCCCTTATGGCTTGTTCTTTTTTTTATTGTATTAAAAAATTCCTTTCCTTTACTGACCCTGTCAAGATATTTTCCTGTATTTCTTCCTCAACATTCAAAAAATTTGATTTTTCACTTTCTGATCTTTCATCTGCCTGCAGTTTATTTTTATATTTTATGTTTGTTGTAGTAACTTAATGCCACAGGACTGGGAAAGGTTAGTTTTCATTCCAGTCCCAAAGAAAGGCAGTGCCAAAGAATGTTCAAACTACTGCACAATTGCACTCAATTCACATGCTAGCAAAGTAATGCTCAAAATTACATTACTTTGCTGACAAGATCTATACAGTCAAAGCTATGGTTTTTCCAGTAGTCATGTATAGATATGAGAGTTGGACCATAACAAAAGCTGAGTGTCAAAGAATTGATGTTTTGAACCATGGTGTTGGAGAAGACTCTTGAGAGTCCCTTCGACTGCAAGGACATCAAACCAGTCATTCCTAAAGGAACTCAATTCTGAATATTCATTGGAAGGACTGATGCTGAAGCTCCAATACTTTGCCACCTGATGCAAAGACCTGACTCATGAGAAAAGACCCTGATACTGGGAAAGATAGAAGGCAGGAGGAGAAGGGGACGACAGAGGACAAAATGGTTGGATGGCATCACTGAAACAGTGGACATGAGTTTGACCAAGCTGTTCCAGAAGACAGTGAAGGACAGGAAAGCCTGGTTGCTACAGTCTGTGGGGTCGCAAAAAGTCAGACATGACTGAGTGACTGAACGACAATAAATAATTTTTATTTGGTAACCAGTTGTCCCAGTCCCATTTACATAATAGTATACTTCCCTCTACCCCTACTGCCACATACAGATTTGAAATACACCTTAGTTACATAAAACTTCAAATTTCCCTTTGTTGTTTTCAGCCCTTTGTTCCTTTTATTTGAACAAAAATCCTTGTTGAGATTTTTAATTCAAATTTCGGCCAGATACTGATACTACCCTGGAGAAATTTGTCATCTTTGTGAATAGAGTCTTCTCATCTAGAACATGCTTTATATTTCCATTTATTTAGGTATATTTTATATCTTTAAGTAAATTCTTGTAATTTTTTTCAGAATGGTCTCACATACTTTTTTTTATTGGATCTACAGTTTTGTTGCTAATGCTAAACCTAATTGATTAGTATAGTAGATAGGAATGAAATTTGTAATTTTTATTACTTTTATCAGTATTGCCATTATAACAGTAAGGAATATTTAGCTCATGAGTCTCTGTGGTTGTCTGGATGACTTGACTGATCTCTAGTGTACTTACCTGTTTGGGTCTAGGCAGGAGCTTAGCTGGGCTTTCTGGTGGAGATGGGGTGTTGGAACTCTCTACTCCTCCTTGGACCAGAAACTGTCTGATTCTTAAAATCATTGTAATAGGAAAGTGCAAAAGCAGAATTGATTTTCTCATATTTTTAACTTATATCTAGGAAGCCTTCCTAAATTCTTATAGTATTGATAGTTTGTGGAGTCTCTTGTTTTCTGTTGTTATTTATGCTGCCAATAAATTGTAATACTTTATTTCTGATCTGTATACTCTGCTTCTTTTCTTGTCTAATTATTGAATTGTTTAAGATCTATATGACATTGTTGAATAGTCTTGTTTCTGACTTTAAAGAAATCCTCTAGAATAGTGCTCAATAATCACAGAGCTTTTGTCTTTTAATCTGTTAATGTGTTAAATTACACTGATGGGCTTCCTAATGGTTTGACCATGCTCATATTCCTGAGATGAACTCTTATTTGGCCATGATATATTTTTTAATATAGATTTTCTGGGTTTGTTATGGTAATATTTTGTTTTGGATTTTTGTATCTATGTTCATGAGCTTTTCTTTCGGCGGGGGTATCACATTTTGTCCCCTGTCTTTATTTTGTCTTTACCCTTAAATGCTAATGTGTTTGCAGACAGAATTTAAGACCGTCACCATAGAGAACTGGTCAAATCAGGGGGTTGGGCTAAGCTATTGCAGAAAAATAAACTTGGAAGAGGAGAATTTGATTTAGGGCATTAGCCTAAGGATAGAAGAGGGACAAATGGGGATAGAAGAGGAACAGAAATAAGAGTGGTTTTTTTGTTGGCTGGGTGATTTTGTTGGGCTGAGTGATTGCCTTACCAGTGTTGGCTGGTAAGGTAAAGGAAGATTGGTAAGTTTTGAAAGATTGGGTGGATGATCACAAAATAGCAGGGAAAAAAAAACCAAGAGGTAAAAAGAAGTGGATTTAATTACTTAAATTTTTAATATAGGAATTACTGGTCTTAAAATGGGCCAAGCTTTGTGTTAGAAATACAGCTTGGGTGGTTGGTTGTCAGCATATAGATAATAGATGAAGCTGTGAATGCATGTGGGGTTACATTTAGTGGGATCATAGAGAACTGGATGCAGGACAAGTCCAGTGACAGAGCCCAGGATTTGAGCAAAGGAATTGTCCCTTTTCTAGAGTCTTTCAAGGTAGACGATACATTAATTTTTACATATGAAAGTAATCCGTATTACTTTGTGGTAGTTTTGATTATCATTATGGATGGGTATAGTAGGATATCCTAAACATTAAAGCATATAGCACTCATTTATAGTGATTACAGAGCATTATTGTTTTTAAATAATTATGACATGTGCTTAATCTGTTACATTTTAGGACTATTAGTATAAATTTTCATGGTGAACTTTTCTCATTGTATGTTGACCTTAAAGAAGAATTAGATCAAAAATGTTTAACTAAAGATGAAACTTTAGAATGTAGAAATATTTTTATTATTGGTGTCAAAAATTTAGCCACTTACTTTACACCTAGAGATTCCAAGATTGTATGTGGAAGATTTGTTCTTAATTTGGAGTATGTATTAGACTCATTTGTGGAGCTATTAAAGATGCAAATACTATGCTAAATCCTGTCTGAGATGTTAATGTTGCAGCCCTATCATTCGTCATTTGTTTTCTCAGGCTCTGTGAGTGTTTTGATGTATGCTCCAGTTGAGAACCCTATGTCACAGATTTGGGCAGGAGCTAAACATGGTAGTGTATTTTGTTTCTTTGTGACAGCAGAGGCCAGAATACCAATAGGTTGTTGATCTGTCCACTTCAGTGGGACCATTTGCATTTTTATGTCAACTTAAATTATGAAACAAAATTCAATAGCAAATTAGTCTTGGCTCAGATCATTAAGAGGACTGATCAAATAAAATATGGTATGTTCACACAATGGAGTACTATACATGGAAAGCTATGAAAAGGACTGAGGATAATCTCCACATCAGCTATGTGGTCATCTCAAGACTATATTGTTAAATGGAAAAAGCAAAGAGCAAAATAATGGCATTGTATACTACTATTTTCCAAATAAAAGGGCTCTATAAATATATACACTTATATTTTTGTGTATATACATAGATGAATCAAAGGAATGATAAACCAAAAATTAAGGAAAATGGTTACTTTAAGGAAAGAGAAGGGAATGGGGTAGCAGAAACAGGTGTAGAACCTAGACATCTGAATGTACTTTGTGGTTTGGGTTTAAGAATCATGCAAATATTTATTATAAACAAAAGTGAAATAAATTGAGAGAAAAAGGCAATTCCTAAAAATCAAATGGAAACAGGAACATGAATCTAAATGTATATCAAGTTTGAGGCTAAGCACATAGAGATTATATTCCCTGGTGGCTCAGTCGATAAAGAAACCGCCTGCAATGCAGGAGACCTGGGTTCAATCCCTGGGTTGGGAAGATCTCCTGGAGAAGGGAATGACAACTCACTCCAGTATTCTCGTCTGGAGAATCCCATGAACAAGGGAGCGGGGAGGGCTGCAGTCCATGGGGTCCCAAAGAGTTGGACACGACTGAGGGACTAACACTTTCGCATAGAGACTGTTTCAAATGACTTTGAAGTGTAGTAAGTCAGACATTGGGCTTCCCTGGTGGCTCAGTGGTAAAGAAACCGCCTGCAATGCAGGAGATGCAGGTTTTATCCCTGGGTTGGGAGGATCACCTGAAGAAGGAAATGGCAGCCCACTTCAATATTCTTGCCTGGAAAATCCCATGGACAGAGGAGCCTGGCTATCCATGGGATCACAAAAGAGTTGGACACGGCTTAGCAACTAAACAACAACAACTGTTTGGCTGTTTCTAGTGGGATATACTTCCAAGGACGAAAAACTGCAAAGATATCATAAACTGTTTTTTGTAATCATATAATTGGTAGTGATATTGATATTATTATTTTGCAGGTGTATATTATAAAGAAAACAAGTAAATACTTACATTGGATTGAGTCCCTAGATTTTTGAATGGGAAAGAGATATAATCAGAGAAGTTGGATAAGAATGTTAGAATGTCAGTAAGATCTCATGATGTATTTTTTTACTTTTTAAAAATGTATTATTTCCTAATTCTCTCTCCTGAAAAATCTCAGAAAGCTCTCTCTTGGTAGCATTAAGCACTTCTGGTGCCAGACTGTTCTCTAAATAATACTTTTGTTACTAGACAGAACCTAGGGTACCATGGAAAAATGGCTTATTTCAGGTTGAAGTCAGAAAATATATAAGCCTGGAACATGTTATTGTATCACATAACAAGCTACTGGGGAGATTTCTGATTCTGTCAGTGACAGAATAGCTTTTTCTAAGCCAGAACTCTAGCTGAAAACTAGAAAATCTGGAAAAAAAATTTCTTTAACGGCTGTGAAGAGTGAGCAAGGCAAACAAGGACAGAGGGATGAGGCTAACTTTTGGTATAGCTTTCCTCATAGAGGGATTAGTTGATATGAGGCATGTAGCTAAGAGGTTGAGTGGAAAGTGGTGGTAGAGAGACTGAGATTCTAAGAAGAGTTTTGGGTCAGTTCAGTTCAGTTACTCAGTTGTGTCTGACTCTGGATCCTGTGGGCTGTAGCACGCCTGGCTTCCCTGTCCATCACCAACTCCCGGAGCTTGCTCAAACTCACGTCCATTGAGTTGGTGATGCCATCCAACCATCTCATCCTCTGTCGTCCCCTTCTGCTCCTATCTTCAATCTTTCCCAGCATCAGGATCTTTTCCAGTGAGTCATTTCTTCCCATCAGGTGGTCAAAGTATTGGAGTTTCAGCTTCAGCATCAGTCCTTCCAATGAATCTTCAGGACTGATTTCCTTTAGGATGGACTGGTTTGATCTCTTCGTATTCCAAGGGACTCTCAAGAGTCTTCTCTAGCACCGCAGTTCAAAAGCATCAATTCTTCGGCACTCAGCTTTATAGTTCAACTCTCACATCCATACAGGACTACTGAAAAAACCATAGCTTTGACTAGATGGACCTTTGTTGGCAAAGTAATGGCACTGCTTTTTAATATGCTGTCTAAGTTGGTCATAGCTTTTCTTCCAAGGAGCAAGGGTCTTTTAATTTCATGGCTGCAGTCACCATCTGCAGTCATTTTGGAGCCCAAGAAAATAAAGTCTCCCAGTGTTTCCATTGTTTCCCCATCTGTTTGCTATGAAGTGATGGGACTGGATGCCATGATCTTAGTTTTTGAATGTTGAGTTTTAAGCCAGCTTTTTCACTCTCCTCTTTCACCTTCATCAAGAGGCTCTTTAGTTCCTTTTTGTTTTCTGCCATGGGGTGGTGTCATCTGTGTATCTGAGGTTATTGATATTTCCCCCTGCAGTCTTGATTCCAACTTTTGTTTCATCCAGCCCAGCATTTCAGATGATGTACTCTGCATATAAAGTAAATAAACAGGGTGACAGTATACATCCTTGACGTACTCCTTTCCCAATTTGGAACCAGTCTGTTGTTCCATGTGCAGTTATAACTGTTGCTTCTTGACCTGCATACAGACTTCTCAGGAAGCAGGTAAGGTGGTCTGGTATTCCCATCTCTAAGGATTTTCCACAGTTCGTTGTGATCCACACAGTCAAAGGTGGTCATGCAGAATTGGGGGATGAAATTGGAGTTCAGAGCTTGCAAAGAAATACGGCACTAGAAAACACCCCAGGCTTTTAGTTGGGAAAACTGAAGGATAGGCTGTACTTCATGCTTAAGGGTGAACTCAAAATAGATCAGCTCACAAAAAGCTGAAGCCAAGCTTTCAAATCACCTCAGTCCTTGATTGGATTAAGATCTGTTCCTAGCTTTGTTGCTTGCTGGAAGCAGATGTAAATCTTCTCTGGAGGAAGACAGTATCATCAGTCACTGATTCAGGTTATCTGTATAGTTTTTATATTCTTAGTGATAATATGAGATATATTTATATGTAACTATATGTAATATATAGCATGGTAAATATTTATAAAGCTTAGTCTGTCATTCAATTAAAAAATAACCAGAGGGACTTCCCTGGTGGTTCAGTGGCTAAGACTCTGTGCTTCCAATGCAGGGGGCCTGGGTTCAAACCCTGGTCAGGGAACAAGATCCCATGTGCTGTAACTAAGACCTCATGCAGTCAAATAAATAAATTTAAAAAATAAAATAAATAAATAAAAAATAACCAGAAACATAACAATGAAAGAACTGAATGAAAATCAAAAGAGAAAATAGGTAATTGTGAAGACTCATAGGGATACATCCAGGACAGATAAGATGGTATATACCCATTTTTCCCATATGTATCCAACTATAAGTCCTGGAATTGGTGCAGAAGACAACCAAAGAACTGTGAATGGTCCTACGAAGGTGAGCTGGTTTGGGACCATAGGACTGAAAGCCATAGGACATTTTGCATTTGCCCTGCAAAAGAAGGCTACCTTGATCTAGTGTTTCCTGAGTCCCTCTAACCTAGCAACAGAACACTTTCCAGGTAGTTTATGCTTCCCCCAGATCAGAGTCCCTCTCTAAACAGAGTCCCTCTGTAAACATCATGCAAATTTGATACCGTTGGCGAGGGGGATCAGTTATGAGCCCTCACTGAATATGAGTGTTGAGATGAAGCACACTCCTTCCCCACCTGTCCTGAGACTTCTTTCACTGAGAGTTAGCAAGGCAGGTCGGCAGAACTGACAGGAGAGACTCTGCGATAGCAAGCATTCTAGTCTGGGGAGCGTCTTTGTCCTTGAAGGCTTGGTATCCTCCCCAGCCCAGAGATCCCAGAGTGGGCACTGCTGGCAACAAGGACACAGCTCCAAGTGGCCTTGTCCGTAGTTCTCTGCCTGCGAAGGCCTGAGCTGCTTCTCCCAACCCAGGAGACACAGGGGCAGGTGGCTGGAGCTGGCAGGAGGGATCAGTTAAACAAGGGGCACATTCAGGGAACCCTCTTTGTGGGCTCAAACTTGCCTTTTCTACTCAGAGACACTGGGAAGCCGAGGGGCAACTTTGGGCCATCACAGCCTTTCCTCACCAAGAGAATCTTGGCTGCTTGGCTCAGGGAAACTCCTTTTGCCTGTCAGGTGGCGCCCCCAGGGACCAGCGGGAGTCTAGTGGCAACAGATAAACAAAGCAGGCCAAATAAGACCACAAAGGCTCTGAAAATTAACCTGTCATTTGAGCAGCAGCCCAGAAAAGTAGGCCAAGATCCACGTGCTAAAACTATACAGGGTGACGGTCTACTAAAATAAAAGATTTAATGTTAATAAGCCCCTATGTTAGTGATGTGTAACATGCTAGACAGAACGTTCAAGATACAATAGAAAATCACTCGTTCTATCAATAACAAACTGCAACTAGAATCAGAAAAGATAACAAACACCAAAACGATGAATCAGATGTTGGAATTTTCTGAGAAGAATTTCAAACTAGCTGTTATATAAATGCTTTAAAATCAGTTAAAAATGTCTTGAAACAAATAAAAAATTCTTAGCAACATACCAAATAAAATTCATTAGAATGAAATTTAAAATGACATTTGAGAGACCCAAATGGAAATTTTAGAACTGAAAAAGACAGTAACAGCAACAGCAGAAAAAGTGGCTGGATGGGCTCAATAGTGGAGTGACAATCATTAATAGATGGTAGAATCATTGGACTTGAGAACAAAATCATAGAAGTCACCCAGTCTAAACAGAAAGTGGACTAGAAAAAATGATCTATGGGACAAAAGATACAGCATTTATGTGATTGAAGTCCCAGAAGGAAAAGGGAAAGAGGATGAGGCTGAAAGAATATTTGAAAGAAATATGGCTGAAAAGTTACCAAATATGACAAAAGAAACAAATCTACAGACCCAAGAAACTGCAAATCACAGACAGCATAAACCCAAGGAAATCTATACCACACGCGTCGTAATTAAACTGTTAAAATCTAAAGGCACAGCTGTATGTCTCAGGAAACTCAAGCAGGGGCTCTTTACCAACCTGGAGGGGTGGGGTGGGGAGGGAGATGGGAGGGACATTCAAGAGGGAGGGGATATATATATACACACACATATATACCTATGGCTGATTCATGTTGAGGTTTGACAGAAAACAACAAAATTCTGTAAAGCAATTATCCTTCAGTTAAAAAATAAATTTAAAAAAATATCTAAAGGCACAGGATACAAGATTAAAATACAGAAGTCAGTTGCTTTCCTGTATATCAGCAATGAAGAGATAGAATTTGAATTCAGAAAAAAATGCCATTTATGTCAGTATTATCAAAAGTGAAATATTTAGGTATGCGTCTAACAATATATATATATACATATAAGATCTGTGTGAAGAAATCTACAAAACTCTGATGAACCAAATCAAAGAACTAAATAAATGGAGAGATGTTACCTGTGGATAGAGAGATTCAATCTTGTCAGGATATCACTTCCCAACTTTACCTATGAATTCAGTGTAGTCCCATTCAGAATTTTAGCAAATTATTTTGTGAATATCAAAAAACTGATTCTAAAGTTTATATTGCAAAATAAGAAACCCAGATTAACCAACACAGGATTAAAGGAGGAGAGCAAAGTTGGAAGGCTGATGCTACCTGATAGCAAAGCTTACTGGAAAGCATCAGTGGTACCATCAGAAATTGTGGTATTGGTGAAAGAATAGACAAATAGATAAGTGGAACAGAATAGAGGGCCAGAAACCTGAAGGCAAAGAAAAGAAGTCTTCAAAGTGGACAGATAGAAATGATGCAGTTATCTGTGGGAAATAACCAACCAATTCAAATAACAGTAGATTTCTCATCTGAAACCATGGGTGCCAGTAGAAGTGGCACAATATTTAAAATGCTGAAATAAAAGTCCATTGTGAATTCTGTATCTGGCACAGTTGTCACTCAGGAATTAAATGGAAATAAAAACATTCTCAGATGATGAAAACCTAAACGAAGTTGTTGCTAGCAGTCCTAAAGAAATAATAAAAGATCAAATCTTGGAGCATCAGGAAAGAAGAAGGAACAATGAAGAGAGCAATAGAAGGAACAAATGGATGCTTGTAATCCTTTTCTTTCTGAGTTTTAGCAGTCATATTTGATGATTGAATCAAAAACATAGAACTGTCTGAGACTAAATGTGATGATACTTAAGATAGTAAAGATAAAGGACTTAAATGAAAGTGAGGTTTCCATATTTCAATCAAAATAGTAAAATGTTATTACCAGGTTTTGTTTTTCAGTTGCCAAATCGTGTCTTGACTCTTTGCGACCCATTGGACTGCAGCATACCAAGTTCATATGTCCTTCACTATCTCCTGGAGTTTGCTCAAATTCATGTCTATTGAGCCTGTCTAACCATCTCTTCATCTCCCTCCCCTTATCCTTTTGCCTTTAATCCTTCCCAGCAACAGGGTTTTTTTTTTTCCAATGAGTCAACTCTTCACATCAGCTGGCCAAAGGATTGGATCTGGAGCTTCAGCATCAGCCCTTCCAATGAATATTCAGGGTTGCTGTCCTTTAGAATTAACTGGTTTGATCTCCTTGCTGTCCAAGGGACTCACAAGAGTCCATTCTGGCACCACAATTTGAAAGTATCAGTTCTTTGGCACTCAGCCTACTTTATGGTCTGACTCTCACATTGTTACATGACTACTGGAAAAAACATATTTTTGACTATATGAACCTTTCTCAGCGAAGTGTTATCTTTGCTTTTTAATATGCTGTCTAGGTTTGTCAAAGCTTTCTTTTCAAGGAGCAAGCATCTTTTAATTTCATGGCACCATCCCCAGTGACTTTGGAGCCCACGAAAATAAAATCTATCACTGCTTCCAATTTTTCCCCTTCTATTTGCCATGGAGTGGTGGAACCAGATGCCATGATCTTAGTTTTTTAAATGTTGAGTTTTGAGCCAGCTTTTTCACTGTCCTCTTTCACCCTCATCAAGAGGCTTTTTAATTCCTCTTCAGTTTCTAACGTTTGAGTGATATCATCTGCATATGAGTTTATTGATATTTCTCCCGGCAATCTTGATTCCAGCTTGTGCTTCATCCAGCCCAGGATTTCATATGATGTACTCTGCATAGAAGTTAAATAAGCAGGGTGATAGTATACAGCTTTGTCGTACACCTTCCCCAATTTTGAACCAGTCTGTTGTTCCATGTCCGGTTCTAACTGTTGCTTCTTGACCCACATACAGATTTCTCAGAAGACAGGTAAGATGGTCCCATCTATAAGAATTGTCCATAGTTTGCTGTGATCCACACAGTGAAGCAGAAGTAGATGTTTTCCTGAAATTCTCTTGCTTTATTCATGATCCAGTGAATGTTAGCAATTTGATCTCTGGTTCCTCTGTCTCTTTGAATCCCAGCTGTGTATCTTGAAGTTCTGAGTTTACACTGCTAAAGTCTAGCTTGAAGGATTTTGAGTATAACCCTGCTGGCATGTAAAATGAGCACAATTGTATGGTAGTTTGAACATTCTTTGGCATTGCCTTTCTTTGGGATTGGAATGAAAGCTGATCTTTTCCAGTCCTCTGGCCACTGCTGGGTTTTCCAAATTTGCTGGCATGTTGAATGCAGCACTTTCACAGTATCATCTTTTAGAATTTTAAATAGCTGAGCTGGAATTCCATCACCTCCACTAACTTTGTAGTAATGCTTCCCAAGGCCTACTTAACTCCACAATCCAGGATGTCTGGCACCAGGTAAATGACTACACCATCATTGTCATCCAGGGCATTAAGACCTTTCTTGTATAGTTCTTCTATGTCTTCTTGCCACCTCTTCTTAATCTCTTCTTCTGTTAGGTCTTTACTGTTTCTTTCCTTTATTGTGCCCATCCTTGCATGAAATGTTCCCTTGATATCTCCAATTTTCTTGAAGAGGACTCTCAGTTCAGTTCAGTTGCTCAGTGGTGTCCGACTCTTTGCGACCCCACGGACTGCAGCATGCCAGGCCTCCCTGTGTATCACCAACTCCTGGAGCTTGCTCAAACTCATGTCCATTGAGTCGGTGATGCCATCCAACCATCTTATCCTCTGTTGTCCCCTCTGGAGGCTTGGGTTGAAAGTTTGGCCTCAGGCCAAACAACAAGGAGGGAACACAGCCCCGCCCATCAACAGAAAATTGGATTAAAGATTTACTGAGCATGGCCCCGCCCATCAGAATAAGAACTGGTCCCCCCCCCCCCCCCCCAGTCAGTCTCTCCAACATCTGGAAGCTTCCATAAGCCTCTTATCCTTATTCATCAGAGGACAGACAGAATGAAAACCACAGTCACAGAAACCTAACCAAACTAATCACATGGATCACAGCCTTGCTTGTCTAACTCAGTGAAACTGTGAGCCATGCTGTGTAGGTCCTCCCAGGACGGACAGGTCATGGTGGAGAGTTCTGTAAAAACGTGGTCCAGTGGAGAAGGGAGTGGCGAACCACTTCAATATTCTTTCCTTGAGAACCCCATGAACAGTATGAAAAGGCAAAAAGAAGAGAACTCTAGTCTTCCCCATTCTATTGTTTTCCTCTATTTCTTTGCATTGTTCATTTAAGAAGGCCTTCTTCAATGTATGACAAAAACCACTACAATATTGTAAAGTAATTAGCCTCCAACTAATAAAAATAAATGAAAAAAAAAAAAGGCCTTCTTATCTCTCCTTGCTATTCTCTGGAACTCTACATTCAGTTGGGTATATTTTTCCCTTTCTCCCTTGCCTTTGGTTCTCTTTTTTACTCAGCTATTTGTAAAAGCCTCCTCAGACAACCACTTTGTCTTGGATTTTTTCCCTTTGGGATGGTTTTGGTCACTGTCTCCTGTATAGTGTTATGGACCTCAGTCCATAGTTCTTCAGGTTCTGTCTACCAGACCTAATCCCCTGAATCTATTTGTCACCTCCACTGTATAATCACAAGGGGTTTGATTTAGGTCATATCTGAATGGTCTAGTGGTTTTCCCCTACTTTCTTCAATTTTTGCAACAATGAGCTGGTGATCTGAGCCAGTCAGCTCCGGGTCTTGTTTTTACTGACTTTATAGAGCTGCTCCATCTTGGCAGCAAAAAACATAATCTGATTTTGGTATTGAGCATCTGGTGATGTCAATGTGTAGAATCATCTGTGTTGTTGGAAAAGGGTGTTTGCTATGACCAGTGTGTTCTCTTGACAAAACTGTGTTAGCCTTTGCCTTCATTTTATACTCCAAGGCCAAACTTGCCTATTTTTCCGAGTTTCTCTTGACTTGGTACTTTTGCATTCCAGTCCCATGGTGGAAAGGACATCTTTTTGGTGCTAGTTCTAGAAAGTTTTGTAGGTCTTCAGAGAACTGGTGAGCTTCAGCTTCTTTGCCGTTAGTGGTTATGGCATAGACATCGATTACGGTGATGTTGAATGGTTTGCCTTGGAAATGAACCGAGGCCATTCTGTCATTTTTAGGATTGCATTCAAGTACTGCATTTCAGACTATTTTGTTGATTATGAGGGCTACTCCATTTCTTCCAAGGGATTCTTGTCCACAGTAGAGTATTAATAGTTATAATGGTCATCTTAATTAAGTTCACCCATTCCTGTCCATTTTAGTTCAGTGATTCCTAATATGTTGATGCTCACTCTTTCATCTCCTGCTTGACCACCTCCAATTTACCTTGATTCAATGGATCTAACATTCTAGGTTCCTGTGCAATATTGTTGTGTATAACATCGGACTTTACTTTCACCACCAGACACATCCACAACTGAGCATCATTTACACCTTGGCCTAGCCTCTTCATTCTTTCTGGAGCTACTAGTAATTGCCGTCTGCTCTTCCCCAGTCTCATATTGGACACCTTCCGACCTGGGGGATCATCTTTCGGTATCAAATCTTTTTGCCTTTACATAGTGTTCATGAGGTCCTTCAGGCAAGAATACTGGAGTGGGTTGCCATTTCCTTCTCCAGTGGACCACATTTGTTAGAACTCTTCACCATAACTTGTCCATCTTGGATGGCCCTGCACAGCATGCCTCATAGCTTCATGGAGTTATGCCAGTCCTTTTGCCACAAGAAGGCTGTGGTCTATGAAAGGGTATCAGTAGTTACCATAGGTATAATAATTACCTTAAATATAAAAGCAAATTGGATAAAAAATATGACCAAGTTATGCAGCTTGTGGGAAAGTCACTTCAAGTTCAAAAGTGTAGGTAAGTGGAGAGCAAAAGGATAGAAAAACTATAACATATAAACATTACTTTTAAAAAGAGCAGGAATGGCTTTACCAATACTTGATAGGTTAGATTTTAGAGTATAGGAAATTACCAGAAACGGAGAGATATTACATAAAGATAAAACATAACAGTTAACCATTGGCAAGGATTAAGAATAGGGAGTGTATAAAGAAGATAGGAGAGGAATGTGAGGAAGCCTTGTATTGTTAGAACTGTCTGTCTTGACTGGTGGTGGATACATGAATACACAGGTGACAAAATTGTATAGAACTTACACACCCAAATGTACACACATGAGTATAAGTAAAACTGGAAATCTGAATAAGATAGATTTATCAATGTAGTTCTGAAGAATATCCCCATTTGAGGAAACTGGGCAAAGTGTACAAGGAATCACTGCATTGACTGTATATGAATACATTATTTCAACTAAAATTTAAATTATTTTTTTAAAGGCTCAGGGAGACTAAAAGACGTGACAACTAAACATGCTTTTGTTTCATGTTTTCTCATGGTTAGATTCAGACTACACTTCCTTGGCCAGGATGCTGCTTGGGTGCGGAGAGGTATCCTTAGGTGTTACTTCTAGAGGCATATAGTGCCTGTCTGTCTCTTACTTTTTATATAAATTTCATTTTCCTTTATGAGGTATTATTTTCCCACTAATTCTTCCTAAAACTATTAAGTAGTATTGGAGAGACACTTTATAAGACTCTGCACATAGCCTGCTCCACATCAGATTTTCTTCCAGCTTTTTACATCTATGATGTTAAGAATAACTAATATTCCTCACTCAGTAGTTAACAAAAGAAAGATTTGAAAACACTTGGCCTAATTGACATATAGAGAATAGTGCACTATACAGTGATTGTATTCTTCTAATGTTCATTAATTGAAGAAAAAAAATCACTCTGGTAATTTGAAAATATTTCAAACTGAATTATAATGAATATATTTTATCTTAAAGTTTGAGGATACCACTAGTGCCTTGCTGAGAATGAAAGTTACAACTTTAAATGCATATATTAAAAAGGAAGTTTGAATTAGTGGTCTAAATTATCAACTCAGAAAAATAGTAAAAACACTTCAAAATATACTAGAAAGTTATGAGAATGAAATTGATAAGAGAGAAGTTTATTTAATATGAAAGATATAATTAGAGCAGTTTAATGAAGATAAGCATTAAAAGACTAGTAAAATTGATAAACTGCTAGAGAGGTTGATAAAGAGAAACTGCTAGAGAGGTTGATAAAGAGAAAGAAAATAGAAATTACTGATAACAGTGATGATAAAGGGACCATCACTATAGATCCTTATCATACGAGGATATTATTAAGTTTATACCAATAAATTTAGAAGAATATAGATGAAATGGCAAACTCTAGTAAAACTAACTTACTAAAAAGAAAACTTCAGGCCCAGATGGCTTCAATAGTGAATTCTTGTAAAATAGCAGCAGTGTTACACAGATTCTTCTATGCCTAAGGAAGTGAAATTCCTTGTTTTTATGCATCCAGCATACGTTTGTCATCAAAACATGATAAGGGATGGAAACAGCAGGTCAGTCTAACTTACCAAACATATTAAAAAAAACAAAATATTTGCAAACTGTTTTCAGCAAAATATAAAAAGAATAATGACCAAGTTGGGTTTATTTGAGAAATTAAAGTAGATTTAACAGAATAAATGAGAAAAACCAAATGATCATTTCATTAGATGGACAGTTTTTTTTTTTTTTTTTTTTGGACAGTTCTTTTAAGAAATAGAGTTCAGTACTCATTAGTGGTTAAAAAAATTGTTTGAAGGATGGAAAAATACTTTCTTAATATGGTAAAGATTTCGTAAAAGAGAACTTAGGGTAAATATCACAGTGTATGGTGAAATAGTGAAAGCTTTCCCCTGAGATAGGGAACAAGACAGGGATATTTACCATCACCAGTTCTTTTTCATTGTAGTAATGGCGATCTTAATCAGTTGCAATAAGATAAGAAAATAATAAAATATAATAAAAACATTAGAAAGGAAAAAAATGAAATAGTCATTTTTTGTAGGGAATATGTCTGTATTGGTCATAGCTTTTGCCTAAGATAACCAGGAGAATCATGTTCCCATCGTAGAGAGGAAAATTTTTTTTGTTAAAAATATATATAGGTGGCATTTAAATCTTTGGAGACAATTTGAGATCAGCTTACCTAGTTAGTTTAGGTTGAGGAGCAGACTGAGATTGGAGCCTTGGGGCATTCCTACAATTAGATACTTGGAAAAGCAGTTGGACTTTTTAAAGGGGACTGAGAAGAAGCTGCCTGTGAGTCCAGAGTATAGGGTTTGGTTAACCAAGTGGAGAAATGTTTTAAGAAAGAGGGAGGTGCCCCAATTTCAAACTATATATACTGTGAAGCTGTGGTAATAGAACAGTGTGGTACTTGCACAAAAACAGAAGCATAGATCAGTGAAACAGAATAGAACCCAGAAATGCGCCCGTACTTACATAGGCAATTATCTATGATAAAGGAAGCAGTAATGTACAATGGGGAAAAACAGCCTCTTTAATAAATGGTATTACATGATGAAAACTGTGCAGTTATATGTGAAAGAATCAAACTGGCCTACTGTCACACCATGCACAAAAATAAATTCAAAATGGAGTAAAGACTTAAATATAAGACACAAAACCATAAAAATTTTACAAGGAAACATAGGCAGTATGTTCTTTGACATTAATCTTAGTTTTTTTTTTTTTTTTGGATATGTCTCCTTAGGCAAGGGAAACAAAAGCAAAAATAAACAGATTGGACTACATCAATCTAAAGATCTTTTGCACAGTGAAGGAAACTATCAAGAAAACAAAAAGGCCACCTACTGAATAAGAACATATTCACATGTGGTATTTTCAATATGGGATTAATATCCAAAATATACAAAGAACTCATACAGCTCAACATGAAAAAACAACGTGACTGAAAAATGGGTCAGTTCAGTTCAGTCGCTCAGTCCTGTCCAACTCTTTGGGAACCCATGGACTGCAGCACACCAGGCCTCCCTGTCCATCACCAGCTCCCAGAATTTACTCAAACTTATGTCCATCGAGTCGGTGATGCCATCCAACCATCTCGTCCTCTGTCGTCCCCTTCTCCCGCCTTCACAGCATCAGGGTCTTTTCCAATGAGTCAGTTCTTTGCATCCGGCTGCCAAAGTATTGGAGTTTCAGCTTCAGCATCAGTCCTTCCAATGAATATTCAGGACTGATTTCCTTGAGGATGGATTGATTGGAACTCCTTGCTGTCCAGGGGACTCTCAAGAGTCTTCTCCAGCACCATAGTTCAAAAGCATCAATTCTTCGGTGCTCAGGTTTCTTTGTAGTCCAACTCTCACATCCATACATGACTTCTGGAAAAGCCATAGCTTTGACTAGATGGACCTTTGTTGGCAAAGTAATGTCTCTGCTTTTTAATATGCTCTCTAGGTTGGTCATAACTTTTCTTCCAAGGAGCAAGCGTCTTTTAATTTCATAGTTGCAGTCACTATCTGCAGTGATTTTGGACCCCCCAAAAATAAAGTCTGTCACTTTTTTCACTGTGTCCCCATCTGTTTGCCATGAAGAAAAATGGGTGGAGGATCTAAATAAACAGTTTTCCAAAGAAAGTATGCAGATGGCCAGTGGCACATGAAGAGATGCTTAACATCAGGTAAATGCAAATCAGAATCACAGTGAGCTATCACCTCACACTGGTCGAGAATGACTATTTTAAAAAAGACAACAAATGACAAGAACTGTTGAGGATGTGGAGAAGAGGGAACCCTGTGCACTATTGGTGGGAATATGAATTGTTGCCGCCACTATGGCAGACAGTATGTTGTTCAGTCTCTCAGTTGTTTCCGACTCTTTTCGACCCTATGGATTGCAGCATGCCAGGCTTCCTTGTCCTTTACCACCTTGCAGAGCTTGCTCAAACTCATGTCCATTTAGCCGATGATGCCATCCAACCATGTCATCCTCTGTCACCTCTTCTCCTCTTGCCCTCAATCTTTCCCAGTGTCAGGGTCTTTTCTAATGAGTCTGCTCTTTACATCAGGTGGCCAGAATATTGTAGCTTCAGCATCAACATCAGTCCCTGCGATGAATATTCAGGATTGATTTCCATTAATACTGACTGGTTTGATCTCCTTGCAGTCCAAGGGACTCTCAGAAGTCTTCTCCAACACCATGGTTCAAAAGCATCAGTTCTTTGGTGTTCAACCTTCTTTATGGTTCAACTCTCATGGGCATACATGACTAGTGGGAAAACCATAGCTTTGACTATTTGGACCTCTGTCAACAAAGTAATGTCTCTGATTTTTAATACACTGTTTAGGTTTGTCATAGCGTTTCTTTCAAGGATCAAGCATCTTTTAATTTCATGGCTGTAGTCACGGTCCACAATGATTTTGGAGCCCAAGAAAATAAAGTCTCTCACTGTTTCCATTGTTTCCTCATCTATTTGCCATGAAGTGATGGGACCAGATGCCATTATCTTAGTTTTCTGAATGTTGAGCTTTAAGCCAACTTTTTCACTCTCCTCTTTCACCTTCACCAAGGGGCTCTTTAGTTCCTCTTTGCTTTCTGCCATAAGGGTGGTGTCGTCTGCATATCTGAGGTTATTGATATTTCTCCTGGCAATCCTGATTCCAGCTTTTTCTTCATCCAGCCTGGCATTTTGCATGATGTATTCTGCGTAGAAGTTAAATAAGCAGGGTGATAGTATACAGCCTTGATGTACTCCTTTATCAATTGTGAACCAGTCTGTTGTTATATTTGCAGTTCTAACTTGCTTCTTGACCTGCATACAGGCCTCTTAGGAGACAGGAAAGGTGGTCTGGTATTTCCATCTCTTGAGGAATTTTCCACATTTTGTTGTGATTCATACAGTCAAAGGCTTTGGTGTAGTCAGTAAAGCAGAAGTAGATGTTTTTTCTGGAATTCTCTTCCTTTTTCTATTATTCAACGGATGTTGGCAGTTTGATCTCTGATTCCTCTGTCTTTTCTAAATCCAGCTTGAACATGTGGAAGTTCTCCGTTCACATACTGTTGAAACCTAGCTTGGAGAATTTTCAGCATTACTTTGCTAGCATGTGAAATGAGTGCAATTGTGTGGCAGTTTGAACATTCTTTGGCATTGCCCTTCTTTGGGATTGGAATGAAAACTGAAAACAGTTTGTAGACTCCCCAAAAGTTAAAAATAGACTACTATATGGTCCAGCAGTTCTACTTCTGGGTATTTACCCAAATGAAAGAAAACACCAATTAGAGAATATACAGCATGATTTATAATAGCCAAGATACGGAAGCAACCTAAGTGCCCATCAGTAGATGAATGGATAAAGATGTGGCATGTATGTATATTGTGTGTATGTGTGTTCAGTCCGAGTCTTTGTGACCCATGGACTGTAGCCCACCAGGTTCGTCTGTCCGTGGAATTTTCCAGGCAAGAGTACTGGAGTGGGTTGTTATTTCATCCTCTTGGGCATCTTCCTGACTTAGGGATCAAACTCAGGTCTCTTGCATCTCCTGCATTGGCACTCAGATTCTTTACCACTGCACCACCTGAGTTGGAGGAGTATTCAGCCATAAAAAAAGAAATCTTGCCACTTGTGACAACATGGAGTGTATTATGCAAAGTGAAATAAGAGAAAGACAAATACTGTATGTTTGAATATTAGATATACAAACAATGTATGCTACTTATATGTAGAACCTAAAAAGAAAAACAAATGAACAAACCTAAGAAAACAGTTGTAGATGCAGAGGACAAACAGGTGGTTGGTAGAGGAGAGGGTAAGAGGAGAAAATAAGTGAAGGAGATTAAAAGGCACAAACTTAGGATTGCAAATGACTCATGGGTATGAAATGTACTGTGCAAAGAATATAGTCAATAACTATGTAATATCTTTGGTGAGATCGAAACTAGACTTATTGTTATCATTTTGAAATGGATAGAAATATCAAAATACTGTTTTGTGTAACAGGAACTAACATGCGTTACAGTTCTGTTATACTTCAAAAACAAATAGAAAAAGAGATCAGATTTGTGGTTACCAGAGGCAGGGCGTGGAGGGTGGTGAAATTAAATGAAAATATTCAAAAGGTACTAATTTCTAGTTATAAATAAGGAAGTACTAGGGATATACAACATGATACATTTAATTAACACTGCTGATTGTTATATATAAAAGTTATTAAGAGACTAAATCCTAAGTGTTCTCATCATAGGGAAAAAGTTTTTTCTGTTTCTTTTTTTTTTTTCCTGTTTCTTTAATGTTGTGTCTATGTGAGGTGATGGATGTTTGGTAAATTTATTGTGATAATTTCATGAAGTATGTAAGTCAAATAATTATGCTGTACACCTTTAACCTATAGAGTGCTGTATTTCAATTATATCTCAAGAAAACTGGAAGAAAACATAATATTAAATGCAAAAAAAGAGGAAGTAATAATCAGCTATTTCAAGTGCTGAAGTAAGAAGGGATCTGAAAATTTACCCCTCTGTACCTTAACAAAAGGATTTCAGAGGAGGGGTGAGGGTTAGACCCCACTGGAATGGGGTTAAGGTATTAGGAGGTCAGAGTGTTGTCAGTGAGAGTAGATAGTTCTTTTTTTGGTTGTGCTGGGTCTTCATTGCATTGTGCCAGCTGTTCATTGCAGCACGTGGGCTTTCTCTAATTGCAGCATGCTGGCTTCTGGTTGTCGAGCTCAGGCTCTAGAGTGCGCAGGTGCAGTAGATGGGGCATGTGGGCTCTCTGGTTGTCACACATGGATTCAGAGTGCTGGCTGAGTGTGCTGTCTCTCTAGCTGGGGTGCGGGCTTACTTGTCCTACAGTGTGTGGGATCTTAGTTCCCTGACCAAGAATTGAACCTGTGTCCTCTGCACAGGAAGGCAGAACCACTGGACCACCAGGGAAGTCCCTAGACTTTTTTTGAGGGGGTGGGGTGGGAGGCTGCACTGCACAGCTTGCAAGCTCTTAGCTCCCTGTTCAGGAGTTGAACCCACACCCTTGACAGTGAAAACGTGGAGTTCTAACCACTGGATCACCAGGGATTTCCCAAGGGTAGATAATTCCTCTTAACAAGACTTTTGATGTAAATGTAAGAAAAAAAAAGTAGGCAGAACATGAGAGGTGAGTTTATTTTTTTTAAGAAGGAAATCCAACAGCTTGTCTTATGCTGATCTAGTAGATAGGAAAAGTATAGCATAGGTTTAGAATTAGGTTTGTTTTGGTGAGGCCCTTGACTGAGTAGTGTTTAAGAATTCTGGACCCAGGTAAGGGGTGTGACCCTATCCATTGTAACTAGGGGAAAGCAAAGTACTTGCATTAAAGTAATGGGAAAAAATGTAGGTCTCTTCTGATTTATTTCTTCTTTCCACAGCTCTTCACTTTGTATTATTAGGATGCCAAACATACTTCTAGACACTAGGAATAATGAATAGAACAGACAAAAGTCCTTGACATGAAATTTATATTCCACTGGGGGTAAATACACATGAAACAGTGGAGTAATCAGAGGCTCATCAGCTAAAATTGAAGAAAGGGAAGAGGGTTTGGAAAGTGAACGATAACAAGGGATAGCAGTGAATCGGCCAGGGATGTGAAAGAGTTGGTTTTCCCACAGTGCTGGGAACCTCCTTGAGAAATGTGTTTGTAAGTATGGAGTGAGACCAGTGAGCTCAGTGTTTTGTCTCTAGCCTTATTTAGCTGCTTGGTTTCATATACAGAGTGAGCAGAGAGTTGGATTCAACGAGGTTTAGGGTTTGCCATGTGTATATAATGTATCTTAAGATGCCACTGAGTGTAAAATATACCTGAATCTCGTGTATGTCTAAGAAAGAAAAAAATAATCATTTAAACTGTATGTTTTATAATGCATCCTGATTTCTGAGCTGTGAAAGAGAAGCATGTTTATCTTGGAGTTGGTGAAGTAAGTAGTTGGGATGCTTTCAGTTAGAAGCAAAAGAAAACCCAGACTCAGATGGGCTTTAACAATAGAGAGGAAAGACACAGCAGCATGAATGAGACTTGCTTCCCTGACTCTCCTAACTGCAAGCTCCATGCTTCTGTTGAAGCAGCTTGCTATGGGGACCTATAGGAAACTCTGGGATCTACATTCTCTTGTGATTCTTCTAGACACAGAAAGCAGTGTAGCTGGGTCAGTGAAGCAAGGTGCAAGGGTCACAAAGTTGCAGATCTGGAAAGCACAGTGTTGCATCCATGGAGTACAATAGGTCTTTCTGACTTACAGAGTCCAGTATATTGCTGAAGGGATGTATTGTTAAGGCTGTGAGGTACTGGGAGACCTGAGAGCAGAAAATATTTATACCTAGCTGATGGAAGTCTAAGATGATGTAACCACTTAGGAGACACTTTGGCAGTTTCTTTAAATTTAGGTGTGTATCTATACTTCGATCTGGTGATTCCTTTTTTTAGTATATATTTATTTTAGAGAAATGTCCACACAAAGGCTTATACACAAGTGTTCTTAGCAGCTTTGTTCATAAGCATCTATAACTACATAATCCAGGTGTCTATCAACAGGAAAATGGATAGACATGTTATAGTCTATATATTCATACAACAGAATACTACCCAGAAATAGGAAAGAACAAGCCATTGATACACACAGTACTTGGAAACATGCTGATCTAAAGAAGCAAGGCACAAAAGTGTCTCGGTATGATTTCATTAAATCAAGTTCTGTCAAACTAGTCTGCAGTGATAGAAACAAGATCAGTGTTGAGAGCGATTACTTGCAAGGAGGTCTGAGGGAACATTGAGGGGATGATAGAACTATTTTATATCTTGTTTGGGGGATTTTATATGTGTATAAATTTGTCAAGACTTACCATATTGTACATATTTGATGATTACATTTTATTCTATATAAACTAATCCTTATTAAGTTTGATTTAAAAATTTGGTTGAAAGGAATCAAATCAATATAATTGTCCTCATGCTAAATGTGAATAGGCTACATTGTGAAACTGTTAGACTAGGTTGAGAAATAAAACCTAAGCACGTCCTGTTTAATAGAAACAAACTTTTGCTCTCTACCCTTGACCTCAGTGTGGCCTTAGGTGCGCCTGTGGCAGAGTAGAAGTACGTGAGCTCACACCTTCTGATGGAAACACAAAACCATGACTAAGTGCTGAACACCCACCAACAAAAGGATACTGGAACCTACCAAAAAAGGTATCCTACATCCAGAGACAAAGAAGGGACCAGAATATGATGGTAGGATGGATGCAATCATGACAGAATCAAATCCCATACACATGGGGTGGGCAACCCACAAAGTAGAAAATAATTATACCCACAAAAGTTCTCCCAGAGGAATGAAAGTTCTGAGCCCACATTAGGCTCCCCAGCCTGGACGTTTGGCAACAGGAGGAGGAGTCCCCAGAGAATGTAGCTTTGAAGGCCAGCAGTGTTTGATCACTCACATTTCACAGGAATGGGGAAAACTAATAAAAGTCTAGTCTTAGAGGTTGTAGATAGGGTCTTGTGTGCACCAAGACCCAGGGCAAAAAGCAGTGGTCTCATAAGAGACTGGGTGAAACTTACCTGCTAGTATTGGAGGATCTCCTGTGGAGGTGGAACGGGTGGTTGTGGCTCACTGTGAGGACAGGGACACTGGTGGCAGCAGCCCTGGGTAGTCCTTATTGGTGTTAGCCATCTTGGAGGCTGCCATTTTCTCTCCAGACCTGGCCCCACCCAACAGCTTGTTGCCTCTGGGGCTGGGATGCCTCAGGCCAGACAACCAACAGGGAGGGAACATAGTCCCACCCATCAGCAGATTGTTTGCTTAAAGTCTTCCTGAGTAAGTAGCTCCCCAGTAAACACATACTCTGACATGGCCTTGCCCACCAGATGGACAAGACTCAGCTCCATCCATCAGTGAGCAGGTACACTTTCAGCTGGTACTTTCACCAGGAATCTTGCACAAGACTCTTAGACAGCCTCATGTTCCAAAGGGCAGAAAGTAGAAGCTGTAGCTAGAACCCTGCAGTCTATTGAATGGAAACCACAGTCACAGGAAGTTAGACAAAATGAGACAACAGAGGAATATGTCCCAGATGAAGGAACAAGATAAAACTCCAGAAGAACAACTAAATGAAGTTGAGATAGGCAGTCTCCTTGAAAAAGAATTCAGAGTAATGATAGTAAAAATGATCCAAGATCTTGAGGAAAAGAATGGAGGCACAGGTGGAGAAGATACAGAAATGTTTAATGAGGGCCTAGAAGAACTAAAGAAGAAACAAGAATAATAATACAGTAACTGACATGGAAAAATGCACTAGATGGAATAAATATCAGAATAACTGAGGCAGAAGAATGGATGAGTGAGCTGGAAGACAGAATGGTGGAAATCACTGCCATGGATCAGAATTTTAAAAAAGAAGAAATGAGGTCAGTCTTTAAGAGATCTCTAGGACAACATTAAAAGTACCAACATTCTCATTACAAGGGTCCTAGAAAGAGAAGAGAGAGAGAGTACCCAAGAAAATATTTGAAGATATAATAGCTGAAAAATTTCCTAACATGGGAAAGGAACTGTCATTTAAGTCCAGGAAGCACAGAGAAAGGCTCAGGTCAAATAAATCCAAGGAGGAATACACTGAGACACATACTAATCAAATTGACAAAATTAAAGACAAAAAATATTAAAAGCAACAAGGGGAAGCAACAAACAACTTACAAGGGAATTTCTGTAAGACTATCAGCTGATTTTCCAGCAGAAACTCTGCAGGCCAGAAGGGAGTGGCACAGTATATTTCAAGTGATGAAAGGGAAGAATTTGCAACTAAGAATATTCCTCCCCGCAAGGCTCTCATTTAGATTTGACAGAGAAATCAAAAGCTTTACAGACAAGCAAAAGCTAAGAGAATTCAGCACCACCATAACAAGTTTTGCAGCAAGTGCTAAAGGAATTTCTCTAGGTAGTAAAGAGAAGGCCGTAACGAAACTGGAAAATTACAAATGGAAAAACTCACTATTAAAGATAAACATACAAAAAAAAAAGATAAACATAAAGTGATTAGTGATGGTAAGAAATCATCCACACAGAAATACATCAAAATCAGCAGTTGTAAGAAGGGGAGAGCACAAATGCATTTCCAACTTATAACAGCTTATGACTAGCAACTTACAGCAATCTTTGTTATGTATAGACTGCTATTTGAAAACCTCATGGTAACCACAAAAATCTCAATAGATACAGAAAAGAAAAAGGAATCTAAACACAGCATTAAAGTTAGTGATCAAATAACAAGAGAAGTGAACAAAAGAAAAAGGAAAGAAAAGCGCCTAGAAAAACAAATCCAAAACAGTTAACTAAATGGCAGTAAGAATGTATGTATTAATAATCACCTTAAATGTAAACGGAGTAAGTGTTCCAACCAAAAGACATAAATTGACTGAATGGATACAAAAACAAGACTGTCTTGCATGCTGTCTACAAGAATCCCACTTCAGATCTAAGGACACAGACAGACCAAAAGGGGTTGGAAAAGTGTATTCCATGCAAATGGAAATCAAAATTGGTTAAGCAATAGTCATATCAGACAAAATAGACTTTAAAGTGAAGAGTGTTGCAACAGACACGGACACTGCATAATGATCAAAGGGTCATTCCAAAAGGAAGATGTAACAATCGTAAATATTTATGCACTCAACATAGGAGCACCTCAATATGTAAGGCAAATACTAACAGCCATAAAAGGAGAAATTGACAGTAACACAGTAATAGGGGGGAGGCCTTAACACCTCACTTTCATCAACAGACAGCTCATTCACAGAGAAAATCAATAAGGAAACAAAGGCCTTAAATGACACGTTAAACTTAATATTTATAGAGCATTCCATCCAAAAGCAGCATAATACAAATTCATCTCGAGTGCACATGGAACATTCGCCAGGGTTGATCACATACTGGGCCTCAAAGTGAGCCTTGATAAATTTAAGAAAATTGAAATCATATCAAGCATCATTTCTGACTGCAACACTATGAGATTAGAAATCAACTACAAGAAAAGAATGAAAAAACACAAACACATGGAGGCTAAGCAGTATGCTGCTAAAACAGCAATGGATCACTGAGGAAATAAAAAATTACTGAGAGATAAGTGAAAATGAAAGCAGGATGACCCAAAACCTATCGGATGCAGCAAAAGCAGTTCTAAGAGGGAAGTTTATACTTATACAATCTTAGGAAACAAGAAAAACCTCAAATAAACAACCTAACCACTTTACACCTAAAGCAACTAGAGAATGAAGAACAAACAAAACCCAAGGTTAGTAGAAGAAAAGAAATCATGAAGATCAGAGCAGAAATAAATGTAATGGAGATGATTAAAACAATAGAAAAGATCAATGAAACTAAAAGTTGGTTCTTTGAAAAGGTAAACAAAAATAAACCCTTAGCCAGACTCATCAAGAAGAAGAGGGAGAGGACTCAAATCCATAAAATTAGAAATGGAAAAAAAGTTGCAATAGACACCAAAAAATTACACAAGATCATAAGAGACTACTATAAGCAACTGTATGCCAATAAATCAACAGTCTAGAAGAAATGGACAAATTCTTAGGAAGGTTTAATCTTCCAAGACTGAACCTGAAAGAAACAGAAAATATGAATAGATCAATCACAAGTACTGAAATTGAAACTGTGATTAAAAAATCTTCCAGCAAACAAAAGTCTAGGACCAGATGGCTTCACAGGCAAATTTTATCAAACATTTGGAGAAGAGTTAACATCTTTCCTTCTCAAACTATTGCTGAAAACCACACAGGAAGCGACACTCCCAAATTCATTCTACGAGACCATCATCACCCTGGTATTAAAAGCAGACGAAGATATTACAAAAAAAGAAAATTGCAGGCCAGTGTCACTGGTGAACATGGATACAGAACTCAAGAAAATATTACTAGCAGACTATATCCAACAGTATATTAAAAGGATCGTACACCATTATCAAGTGGGATTTATTCCAGGGATGCAAGGACTCTTCAGTATACACAACTTAATCATGTGATACACCACATCAAAAAATTGAAGAATAAAAACCATATGATCATCTTAATAGATGCAGGAAAGCTTTTGACAAAATTCAACACCCAGGATGTGGGCATAGAGGGAACCTATCTCAACATAATAAAGGCTGTATATGCCAAACCCACAGCAAACATCATTCTCAGTGGTGAAAAATGAGAAGCATTTCATCTAAGATCAGGAAGAAGACAAGGGTGTGCACTCTCATTACTATTATTCGACATAGTTTTGGAAGTCTAGGCATGGCAATCAGAGAAGAAAAAGAAAAGGAATCCAGATGGAAAAAGAAGTAATATAATTACGTCACTGTTTGCAGATGACATGATACTCTACATAGAAAATCCTAAAACTGCTACCAGAAAACTACTGGAGCTCATCAATGAATTCAGTAAAATTGCAGAATACAAGAATAATACACAGAAATGTCTTGTATTTCAATACACTAACAATGAAAAATTAGAAAGAGAATGTAAAGAAACATTCCATTTACTGTTGCATCAAAACGAATAAAACACCTAAGGCAAAAGATCTGTACACCAAGAACTATAAGACAGTGAAGAAAGAAATCTAAGATGACACAAACATGGAAAGATGCTCTTGAATTGGAAGAATTGATATTGTCAAAATGACTATACTACCCAAGGCAGTCTACAGATTCAGTGTATTCCCTATCAAATTACTAATGGCATTTTTCACAGAACTAGAACAAAAAAGTCTTAAAATTTGTGTGAAGACATAAAAGACCCTAAATAGCCAAAGCAGTCTTGAGAAAGGAAAATGGGGCTGGATGAATCAGACTCCCTGACTTCAGTCTGTACTAGAGAGCTACAGTCATCACTGTGTGTGGTGCGAGCACAAAAGCAGAAATACAGATCAATAGAACAGGATTGAACACCCAGAAATAAACCCACGCACCTATGGTCAGTCAGTCTGCAACAAAGGAGGCAAGATTATACAGTGGAGAAAAGACAATTTCTTTAAAAATAGTCCTGGGAAAAGTGGATAACTACATGCAAAAATAATGAAATTAGAACATTCTTTAACACCATACACAAAAATAAAATAGATTAAAGACCTAAATGTAAGACCAGACACTATAAAACTCTTAAGAAGAAAATATAGGCAGAACTCTCTTACATAAATTGCAGGATTATCTATTTTTTGTAGTAGTATTCGTTTTTGATTCATCTCCTAGAGTAATGGCAATAAAAACAAAAATAAACCAATAGGATCTAATTAAACTCAAAAGCTTTTGTAGAGCAAAAGAAACACATAAAACAAAAAGACAACCCATAGAATGGGAGAAAATATTTGCAAACCATGCAACTGACAGGACATTAGTCTTCACAATTTACATACAGCTCAGGTGGCACAATAGAAAAAACAAAACAAAAACAGTCAAAAATAGGTAGAAGACCTAAATAGAGATTTCTCCAGAGAAGACATGCAGGTGACCAAGAAGCACATGAAAAGATGCTCAACATCACTAATTATTAGAGAAATGTAAATCAAAACCACAATGAGGTATCACCTCACCCCTGTCAGAATGACCATCATCAAGTCAAGTAGTCTACAGATAGTAAATGCTGGAGGAGGGGTGGAGAAAAGGGAACCCTCCTACACCATTTGGCAATGTAAATTGGTACAACTATTAGGGAGAACAGTATGGAGGTTCCTTAAAAAACTAAAAATGCAACTACCATACGATCTAGCAGTCCCACTCCTGGGCATATATCTGGATAAAACTATAATTCAAAAAGATACATTCACCCCAATGTTCACTGCAGCACTATGTACAACACCCAAGACATGGAAGCAACCTAAATGTCCACTGACAGAGAAATGGATAAAGATGATGTGGTGCATATATGCAATGGAATATTACTCAGCCACGAAAAGGAGGAAATAATGCCTTTTGAAACAACATGGATGGACCTAGATATTATCATAGTAAGTGAAGTAAGTCAGAGAAAGACAAGTATACCATATCCTTTAGTTTTAGAACCTAAAAAAATGATACATGAACTTATTTACAAAATAGAAACAGGATCACAGACTTAGAGAATGAATTTATAGTTACCAGGAGGTAGAGGGGAGGAATAGATTGGAAGTTTGTGACTGACATGTATGTACACTTCCATATTTAAAATAGATAATCAACAAGAACCTCCTGCATAGCACAGGGAACTCTATTCAATACTAGTGCTTAGTCACTGAGTCGTGTCTGATTCTTTGTGACCCCACAGACTGCAGCCCACCAGGCTCCTCTGTTCACGGGGATTCTCCAGGCGAGAATACTAGAGTGGGTTGTCATGCCCGCTTCCGGGGGATCTTGCCAACCCAGGGATTGAACCCAGGTCTCCCACATTGCAGGCAGATTCTTTGTTGTCTGAGCCACCAGGGAAGCCTCTATTCAATACTGCTGCTGCTGCTAAGTCACTATTCAACACTATAATAACCTAAATGGGAAAAGAATTTGAAAAGAATAGACTCATGTATGTATAACTGCATCACTTTGCTGTACAACTGAAAATAGCATAACGACTATATTACAACTATAATCAATTATACTCCAATATGAGATAAATTTTTTAAAAAAATTTAAAAATTGAAAAGAAGAAATAAATTTTTGAAAATTTTATTGAATTAGCCAAAAAAGTCCTTCAGGTTTTAACTAAAAGTAGAACCCATTTTTCATTTTCACTAAGAACTTTATTGAACAATGTATTCACCATTTCACTCCACTACCTTCTGCCATTTTTGAGGCCCATTCATATTTCCAAAACTTATTCATTTTGAGCAAAGTATTGTTCCATGTGCCTTTTACAGTCTTCCAGGGAATTGAGATTTTTTTCCATTAAGAGAATTTTGTAAAGACCGAAATAAATGGATATCTGAAGGTACAATGTCCATTGAATACGTGGATCATTCAGAATGTCCCAGCCAAGCTGTAACAGTTTTTGCCTGCTCATCAGAGAAACATGCGGCCGTGTGTTGTCCTGATGGAAGATTATGCATTTTCTGTTGACTAATTCCAGACACTTTTTGTCGAGTGCTGCTTTCAGTTGGTCTAATTGGGAATGATACTTGTTAGAATTAATCGTTTGGTTTTCCAGAAGGAGCTCATAACAGAGGACTCTTTAATCCCACCACATACCCAGCATCATCTTTTTTGGATGGAGACTGGCCTTTGGTGTGGTTTGTGGTGGTTCATTTCACTTGTCCCGTGATCTCTTCTGTTCTACATTATTGTGCAATATCCACTTTTCATTGCCCATTACAATCTGTTTTAAAAATGGAATGTTTTTGTTAAATTTCAGTAGAGAACTGAATATAAAAATACAGTTAGGAACGTATTTTTTTACTTATGTGAAATCCTGGACATCAAAACAATTAACATAACAAAGCTGGTACAAATGATTTTCAGCTCTTGATTTGGATATTTTGAGTATGTCAGCTGTCCCATGTGATATAATGCTGATGTTTTCAATTTGATTGCTATCAGCTTCAACTGGTCTACCTGACTGTGAAGTATCATCCAGCCAGAAATCTTCAACATGAAACTTTGTGAACCACTTTCACTACATTCTGTCAGTCACAGCACCTTTCCCAGATATTATACAAATCTTTTTTTGCATTTCACTTGCATTTTTACCTTTATTGAAATAATAAAGCATAATATGCTGAGAGTGTTGCTTTTTTTCCTTCCATTTTCAATATTAAAATTGCTACATAAAAATTCACTGGTTTGCTGCTTTTTAAAAAAAAAATGCACTCTGATATTACAGTTGTTACAATACAGTCCTACATAATTGTTTTGAATGAAATTAAAGACAACTGAGCACTACCAGAACCATCTTATGGAAAAAACTAAACAAACTTTTTGGTCAACGAAAAAATAAGAAGTTGAATAAATAAGGCCCAGGAAAATGAAAAAAAATCAGTAGTTATAGACAAAGTGGAATTTGAGCATCAAATAAGTTAACTGAGTTATTATAATAGGCATAATTTATGAAGGTCTAAGAGTTGTAAGCTTGTATGGCTGAATAAATACAGAAAGCAAAAAAAAAAAAAAAGATAAATACAGAAAGCAAAAAAAGTGAGAAGTGTCAGTGATGGAGCAGTCATGATACCTCATTTCAGTATACATTCATCTGAACTAGATTTGATAGATATTTTTATAAATAAGAATATAAAGGGAATTGAATAATGCATTCAGTAAACTTAATTATGTTTGTGTATGTATAAATATGGGCTTCCCTGGGGGCTCAGTGGTAAAGAATCCGCCTGCCAATGCAGAAGACATGGGTTAGATCCCTAGGTTGGGAAGATCCCCTGGAGAAGGAAATGGCAACCCATTCCAGTATCCTTGCCTGGGAAATCCCCTGGACAGAGGAGCCTGGTGGCCTGTAGTCCATGGGGTCTCAAAAGAGTTGGACATAACTTAGTGACTAAACAGCAACAACAACCCATACATAAGTATACATTGCTACAATAGATTTCTTTTTCAAATATCCAAGGAAATTTGATCAAAGTTTATTAATGTTCAAGATACTTGACCATAAAAGTAGTTCCAACTTTGTTAAGTAACGTCTTTCTGGAGTGTAAGATTTCCCTTGGAAAGATGAACATGGTATTTATTTTTGGCTGCACAGGGTCTTTGTTTCGGTGCTCTGGCTTTCTCAGTTGCAGCACATGTGGCCTTCTCTTGTTGCGGTGCAGGGGCTCAAGAGTGTGTGGGCTCAGTGGTTGTGGCCTGTGGGCTTAGTTGTCTCACGGCATGTGGGATCTTAGTTCCCCGACCAAGGATCAAACCCACATCTTCTGTGTTGGAAGGCAGAATCTTAACCATTGGACTACCAGGAAAGTCCCAAGAAAATTTTTAACAGATGAGAAAAGTTGAGGTTTTACATGCCATATTGTCTGGTAATAATAATACAAGTAAGTTAGAAAGAAATAGTTACCAGATGGGATTTCCCTTGTGGTTCAGCAGTAAAGAATCTGCCTGCAATGCAGGAGACACAGTTTTGATCCCCGGGTCAGGAAGATCCCCTGGAGAAGGAAATGACAATCCACTCCAGTATTCTTGCCTGGGAAATCCCATGGACAGAGAAGCCTGGCAGGCTGTAGTCCATGGAGTCACAAACTGTTGGACATGGCTTACAAGTTAGAAGATTATTCCTTTGAAACCTGCTTCCTATAGAGGATTCCCCTATTTTCCCTGTATTCATTTCCATCCCAGAATTACCCTCTTAAATGGGAAAATTAGTAATAGCAAGGAGTTAATTCTTTAAGTCTCTGGTCTTGTGTTGTTAAAATCTCTGTGTTTTAGTTTGATGCTTTGTGTTGCTGCTGGTGAAGATACGGGAAGTACCAGTGTCCATACCCAGACTACTAATTATACTGAAAAATTAGACCTGAAATTTTAGGTTAATATTCCTGGCCTTCCCCTTTCAAATCTCTTTATGTTTTCAGTAACCAGTTGTAGGCCATTTACTAGAATACAGGGAATTTTGAATTAAAAACCAGTACAATTTAAAGGAAACAAGAACACCTAATACAGAAGGGATGTAGAGAATAGAATATTTTCATTTATCACTGATGCAAATGTGAATTGTTATAGTCTTTTGGAAAATAATTTGCAACCTGGTCAACAATTAAAATTCATATTTCTTTTGGTCTGGTAATCCTCCTCCTAAGATTATTTCCTTAGAAATAAAAGCACAAGTAAGGTCACATTATAGGGATATTTACTGCAGCACTGTACATACTGCCAACCAACTGAAAACAAAATGAGAAAGTTGGAGAAAGGCAGAAAAAAAAATGATATATTGTAGGGTAGAATATTATGCTACATGAATTAAACTAGTTCCCAATTAGTTGGAGCATTTCCCACAAAGTTTTGTTGAATGAAGAAGGGGAAGATATAAGAAGATTAGTGTAATAATAATTTGTATAACCAAAACTGATTTAAGAGAACCATCAGGGACATTCTTGTTAGGGACTCGTAAGTATGAAGAGCTTGCGAGGTGGTTAAATGTTTATCTTGGTGGAGAGAAGGGGGAAGTACCTGGAGAGAGCAGTAAAGAAAAAAAGAGAATTGTCCTTTCAGTTCAGTTCAGTTCAGTTGCTCAGTTGTGTCCTACTCTTTGCGACCCCATGAATTGCAGCACACCAGGCCTCCCTGTCCATCACCAACTCCCGGCGTCTACCCAAACCCATGCCCATTGAGTCGGTGATGCCATCCAGCCATTTCATCCTCTGTCGTCCCCTTCTCCTCCTGCCCCCAATCCCTCCCAGCATCCTGGTCTTTTCCAATGAGTCAACTCTTCGCATGAGGTGGCCAAAGTACTGGAGTTTCAGCTTCAGCATCAGTCCTTCCAGTGAACGCCCAGGACTGATCTCCTTTAGGATGGACTGGTTGGATCTCCTTGCAATCCAAGGGACTCTCAAGAGTCTTGTCTAACACCACAGTTCAAAAGCATCAATTTTTCGGCGCTCAGCTTTCTTCACCATCCAACTCTCACATCCATACATGACCACTGGAAAAACCATAGCCTTGACCAGATGGACCTTTGTTGGCAAAGTAATGTCTCTGCTTTTTAATATGCTATCTAGGTTGGTCATAACTTTCCTTCCAAGGAGTAAGCGTCTTTTAATTTCATGGCTGCAGTCACCATCTGCAGTGATTTTAGAACCCCCAAAATAAAATCTAACACTGTTTCCACTGTCTCCTCATCTATTTCCCATGAGGTGATGGGACCAGATGTCATGATGTTAGTTTTCTGAATGTTGAGCTTTTAGCCAACTTTTTCACTCTCCCCTTTCACTTTCATCAAGAGGCTCTTTAGTTCTTCTTCACTTCCTGCCATAAGGGTGGTGTCATCTGCATATCTGAGGTTATTGATATTTCTCCTGGCAATCTTGATTCCAGCTTGTGCTTCATCCAGCCCAGTGTTTCTAATGATGTACTCCTCATATAAGTTAAATAAGCAGGGTGACAATATACAGCCTTGACATACTCCTTTTCCTATCGGGAACCAGTCTGTTGTTCCATGTCCAGTTCTAACTGTTGCTTCCTGACCTGCATACAGGTTTCTCAAGAGGCAGGTCAGGTGGTCTGGTAATCCCATCTCTTTCAGAATTTTCCAGCTTATTGTGATCCACACAGTCAAAGGCTTTGGCCTAGTCAATAAAGCAGAAATAGATGTTTTTCTGAAACTCTCTTGCTTTTTTGATGATCCAGCGGATATTGGCAGTTTGATCTCTGGTTCCTCTGCCTTTCTAAAACCTTTAGTTGACCCTAAAAAGCCTGTCTGATCACATCTATTCATTATCTGTAAAATTATGTTAAATGTATGTTTAAAGATACACAGTAAATATTTAAAATAAAATAATCTTTTTCCAAAAGTGATGTATATTTGCGAATACCTGAACATATCCATGTGAAGTCTGTAGAAACTCTTAGGAGCAAAAGAAGTATAGTAGAATACCACAAAACTGAACTAGTGGGTAATTTATTTGCCTATAAAATTGGGGTGGTCTCTGTGGTGGTTTTGTACGATTCTTCAGGGACCTTTGCACTCACCTTTGATTTGTCACTCTTGGTGCTGCCTTTGTGTTCTGGCTCATTGCATGATGGCTAAATTAAAATCCAAACACAGCAAAGTTCAGTGGAAGAAGGCTGGTCTCTTAGGATTTCTGTCACAGGTTGGGTTTCTTAAAAGCATTTGCTGATACAAAGTTTGAGGTACAAGTTAGGTATAACATCTAGGTACATCTAGGTGAGGAAAGGGCAGGAAGCAGAACTGGGCAAAGGAAGAAGTTGAGTTTCAGTGCAGGCTTGACTAAAGAGAGCTCTGGAGTAATGATTGCTTGCCAGAGTTGTCCTGTGTTAAATTGAAAAATGCCCAGCCTTTCTATCCATTCTAGGATGGACTGTACTTGGAAGGGCATGACCTGAGGTAAGGCAACTCCTGATGGAACTGACATCTAGATGCTGTCTGTGGACCACAATCACTTCTGCAGCTGGCAGCAAGTCTTTTCTTGAAGAGGAGGTCTAGGTGGCATAGCTTCCATCTACCACACTTTCGTAGGAATGGGGAAATATTTCCTGGAAACCTTCCATCAGACTTGCCCTCACATCTAAGATTAGATTATATCCTGTGACCCAAATAATAGCCTTTCTCCTCTTCAGTAAAGAGTCCTGATTTTTCACTGAGTATATACATGGTCATCTGGGATAATGGCTCTCCTTCTCAGCCTCCCTGTACATTTAGGTATGTCTTAAGTTTTGGCTAGGGGGTAAGTTGAATGGTCATTTTTGACTTAGAGGCAAGGGGGTATGTACCTTGTTTCCTTGCAACTTCTTCCTGCTGGGTAGAATAAGGAGATAATAACTGGAGTTTGTGCAGCCATCTTGGATTATGAGATGGAAGCACATGTTGAGGAGGACAAGAGCAACAAGATAGAAGGTCCCTAATGATCATGGAAATGCTTTATGTGCTCCGGGTTGCTTACGTTTGGGCTCTATATCTTGGTTAAAGTCATTACTATTTAGGTTTTTCTATGCATTACATTAGAACTTAACTGATACACATTTCTAATTGGCACGAGGGTGTTGCGGTTCTTTAGTGGACCGGGACCTGGCAGTCTGGAGTCGATGATAAGAAAGTGAAAGAGAGAGAGCCAAAGGGAGGGAGGGAGAGAGAGAAAGAAAGAAAGACACGGGGACCCAAGCTCTGATGGAGCAAAGGTGCTTTAATGATTTTTCTGTGAGTATATATAGGCTGCAGTACAAGAAATTTCTTTCGATAATGATAAAGATTAGAAAACCAAACGTACAGTAACCGTTACCAAAGGAACAAAGGATAATAATGGTCACAAGGTCAGGAGACAATCCTCACCTCAAGAAAGGGGGTGAGACTAAGCAGTTTTGTCATAAAGAGAATGTTTTACTAAAGGAGACCCAAGCCTGTCTCACACAATGACCTCAGTCCTGAGAGCTGCGTCCAGTTCTACTCCCTTCTGGCAGAAGCTGATAAGGAACAGAGGATTTATGAGAAACAGCACATAAGAATCCTCCCATCAAACATTCCCTGACACAAGGGCACAGGAAATCATGATTGGCTCGACTAACATTTTGGGAATGGGATGGATGTTGGGGAATAAGACACAGAGACATTTATATCAGGCAAGTACAGCAAGAGAATGTGAAGAAGTCGAGGGATTTTTCAGGGGATGATATTTGTGATGGACCCAGGAATCATACCTAGGTAAGTTGGAAAGTGGAATATGTGAGTGATGAACATGAAGAGTGATCGTTTGTGGATTGGAGGTCTCTGGGGCTGGAGATTCATTGGAGAGGGGGAACTAGGCTAAATGAACTAGAGAAAGCAGAGATGGTCATCAGAGTGTAGGTCACCTTAAATGGAGATTTTGGTGGTAGAGCTTTTACTCCTAACAGCAGGGCTGAAAAGAGTTGGTAACTAAAGTAGGGTAGAAGAAAAGATTGTTAATGGTGAAGTTAGAATACGGAGTTGCTGGGCTTTGGGTGGAATATCTTTATTGTGGTTGAGTGGAGGGTAGTGAAGTAGATGCTGATATTTTGAGCAGGTGAAGAGGAGTAATTGGTGTGTCAGTAGGTGACTCAGAAAGTAAGGAAGTCAGATCCAGAAGAGAGCATCTGTTTCAGAAAAGCTGACATTGTTGATGGAATAGGGAGGAAAAGTGATCTGGAAACAGCAATTAGGGAAGATAGCATCCTTCTTATGTGTTAAAATTTTCTATATAGCAAAAGATAGTAGACACAAAGTATAAAGAAAAAATAAACTGGGGACATATATTTATAGTACATTTACCATACAAATGGGAGCTCCTTGATATAAAAAGAGCTCCTAAACTTGATGCAAGGAGTGAACTTATTGGGAAAGACCTTGATGCTGGGAAAGATTGAGCGTAAGAGGAAAAGGGGGTGACAGAGAATGAGATGATTGGGTAGTAACATTGGATCAGTGGACATGAGTTTGAGCAAACTCAGGGAGATAGTGAAGGGCAGAGAGGCCTGGCATGCTGCAGTTCCTGGTGTTGCAAAGAGTCAGTCACAACTTAGTGGCTGAACAACGACGACAACAACTCAGTAGCAAAATAGGTAAAGAATATGGAATCTTAATTTGCAAAGGAGAAAATGCAGATGATCAAAACATATAAGAAAATACTCATATGTTAGCGTTAGTACCAGTAAAAATACTAATGAGATACTAGGATGTGCCTGTCATTGGCAAGACCTAAAAATATTGATAGACTTCAAGCTTGGTGTGTATGTGGGGAGTAGGTGCTAGTGCATACTGCTGATGGAGTGCAGTGGATCGCCACTTTAGCTGTTGGCTGTTGTGTATTGATGTGCTTGCCCATCACAATTATGCTGGACACAGCATGTTTATCGTATTAACACATTTTCTTGTAACGGTAACTGTGTGGCCTTATTTTTTAAAAACCAACTTATAAGGAACTTCTTGTGGCCATTTTTATAGTGCAAAATGTGATTTTCCCATCTTAGCTGGAAAAATTTTGGTGTTTTTGTTCATTCCTTTTGGTTTTCATATGTTTGTATCCCCTTAAGTATATGACTAGATTTTGTTTCATCCAGATTTGTGTAATCTGAATGAAATAACTATCCAGTCATTTTCTTTTGGCCATAGTATGTATCAATGTACCCACTTGGATTTTATTGAGAATTAAGAAGGATATTATTAGCACATTAAATTTTGATGAGTTTAAACTTTGTTTATCTAATTACAGACTAACTGGATCTTCTGGATTTATAACAGATGGACCTGGAAATTATAAATATAAAACAAAATGCACATGGCTCATTGAAGGACAGTAAGTAATAATGACTTTTTTTTTCTTTTTTAAGATAGAGCTCATTGTGAGATTACTTATCCAACAAGTAAAATTAACAATCTATATCAACTTAAATTATTTTTTACTTGATAAACTTTTCTTTCACAAGTGAATTTGATTAGCTGAAGCTCCAATACTTTGGCCACGTGATGTGAAGAGCCAGCTCATTGAAAAAGACCCTGATGCTGGGAAAGATTGAAGGCAAAATGAGAAGGGGGCAGCAAAGGATGAGATGGTTAGAAAGCATCAATGACTTGCGTGCTCAGTCACTTCAGTTGTATCCGACTCTGTGACCCCATGGACCATGGCCTGCCAGGCTCCTCTGTCCATGGGATTCTCCAAGCAGGAATACTGGAGTGGGTTGCTGTTTCCTTCTCCATCACTGACTTATTGGACATGAATTTGAGCAAACTCTGGGAGATAGTGGAGGACAGAGGAGCCTGGTGTGCTGCAGTCCATTGGGTCACAGAGTCAGACATGACTTAGTGACTGAACAACAACAACAACAAATTTTTTTTCTTAATCTTCAGTGTTAATTTTAAAATTTGTGTTGACTTCCAGATGAATTGTACATACCAGAAATTTGTATATTTTTGATTGTAATAGTTAGAAAACAGAATATTTTATTATGGTTGAGGTATGTAAAGATAATTTCACTTGAATAGGTAGCAGGGAAGGCAGGAGATTTTGATAGCCTTTTTTTTTGTTTGTTGGTTAGCTTATTTATTTATTATTATTTTTAGTGATTTAATATATAGAAGTTTATTTCTTGCTAACCTAACAGTTCCAGGGCAGGTGTTACTGGTCAGTAGGTACCTTTCTTTCCATTAGTAGTAGGACCCATGCTTTCCTTTTCATTTTCAACTCTACAGTTATTGTAAGAACCACCAACCATCCTCTTTCTTCCTGGGCCACTGTAAAAGCCTTGAAATTGGCCTCCAGCTCCACTTTTTACCTTTGTCCCTTGTGCACTTCTCACTCACTTCTTATCTCATGTGACTTCTTCTGTTTGCTGTGTTTCACACATGCTGATTTTCTTCATGTTGCTTGAACACATCAACTTCTTAAGTCTAAGACTTTAAGATTGTTGTTCTCTCTGTCTGAAACATTTTCTCTTCCAACTTTTCACATGGCTTACCTCTCACCATTTTAATCTTTTCCAAAACTTTCTGGGGTATTTCCCCACCGCTTGTTGTACTACTGTTAATACATCACATTCCTTTAATTTCTTTGCAGTATTCATCACCATGTGAGTTAACTTGTTTATGTATTTATTTAGATGTTTGGTTAGGGATGTTAGACACAAAATATGAGGTAGACAAAAGATTCAGGCTGGAGACTTACAGTTAGAAATCACCAAGATATAGATGGTGTTGATAGTCCAAGAACTTTATGAGTAGAGTGTTTGTGCTAAAGCCAGGCTGGAGAATGAAGAGTAGGATGTGAAGAATTTGAAAAAAGCAAAGTCTTCTGTGGCATTTCAGAGGAGAAAGGGACAGGTGTATTAGTAGCTGGAAGGAGAGTTGGGATTTGAAGTTTTTTTGTTTTGTTGTTTTTAATAAAATGTGATACTTTAAGAGACTTAAGTGTGGGTGTGCAAGTTTCAGAAGAGAGGGAGATCTTAAATATTTCAGAGATAGAAGGAAAAGTAGATAGATGTGTATCTATTTTGAAAAACAGGAATTTGAGAAAATTTTGTCTGGGTGCTGAGCATAAGCAGGTAGATGGGACTGAGTGGTTTGAAATAGTCCTTGAAAGTTAGTTAGGACTGCTGGCAGAATCAGAGCACCAGTACTGGAACCAGCCTACCCAGTGGTGTGACTTTTTCCAGCATGGCTTTGTTTTCTCCAGATTTAGTCTAGGTCAAAGCAGATTGGGGATTTTTCCAGGGAGTTCCATGAAAAGGCAGAGGGGCAGGTGAGTTTAGAGGATTGGCAGGTATGTTTGTGAAATGAGGTAGTATGGAGTCTTAAGTTGAATAAGAAGGGCTAATAGATTGGTAAAGAATTGTGACTGTATAGACTGTAAGGTCCAAGGTGCATAGACCATGTATATTTTGTTTACCATTGCATGTTTGGTGATCTTTTGCACATAGAAAGTACTAAGGAAATCTTTGACAAGTGAAGGAGTGCTGATTTTGTACTATTTCTTTTCTCTATAGATTCTATAAAAAACTGTTTTTTTGCAAATGTTTTGGAGTAATGATGATTAGTATAAATTACTTTTTTCTGTTCTTTTCAGGCCAAATAGAATAATGAGACTTCGTTTCAATCATTTTGCTACAGAGTGTAGTTGGGACCATTTATATGTTTATGACGGGGACTCAATTTATGCACCCCTAGTTGCTGCCTTTAGGTAAGCTCAGTCATATAAATACTGGTTAACCATTATTTGTTTTCTGAATTCATTTATCACCTAGACTGTATTCTTAGTGGAGTCACCTTTTTATCACTTAAAACATTTTCATGGAAAGAGTACTAGTTATGGAGTCCTATCAGTTGTGTCCTAGTCCTGACTTTGCTGCGTGTAACTACTGGGTAACTTTTGGGGGCAGAATACTCTCTTTTTAGTTTCCTGATCTAAAAAATTGTGATAGTAGTATCGAGTTTACCTACTACTTATGGTGGTGGTGAAGTATACATCTGAAAATGTTTTGTAATATATTGACTAATAATATTTCTGTTAAAAAATTAGATCAGGAATCATGTTCATTTTGATCCTTGTTGTGTTCCTCATTGCATAGGCATTCAGGAATTATTTGTTGTATTCATATGTAGTTGTGTGCATGTGCGATGTGTAATTATGTAAATACCTTAATATGGGGGAGGAAAAAGTTTTGGAAGGATGTACGTAAATGAGCAGTGGTTATCTGTGGAGAATGAGAAACATTCCAGTTATGTGTTGTGATTTTTTTTCAAAAAGTATATTCTGTGTTTATAGTTTAACAGTTTAACACCAAATACATGGGGTATTCTGAATTGTTTTGGCATTTTACTTTTTACTAACAGTCAATAGCCATGTTATTTATCGTATTTTTGATCACGTGTGAATTCAAAACTGTTCTAGTTTTCTTCCTTTTACTCTACAGAGGATTTTTAAAATATGTTTTCTGAAATGCATATCCTTAGAGAGTCATAGTTGTCAGTTTTTCATCTACAACTGACTTTCTGGATTTCTTCCTCTCAAATATTTTAGTTCTCTGACTTTAAAAGAAATCAGTTTAACAAATATATTTTGTACTCCTCACATGGGACTGGTTGATGTCTCATGTGAGTGAGGAGATAACAGAGGCGAGAAGCCAAACACGAGAGGGCAAAGGACAGGTGAGGTCAGAGGACTAGTGTACCCTTGTATTTCTCCCTTTGGCTTAGAAATCTCTCCAATATATCTTTGAACTGAGAATCAAGGTCGTTTTCTGGGTTTCAGAGATTCACTTAGAGAACCAAAGAACAGGGTGGATAGGCTATGCTAGTAAGCATTAAAATATTGGCCACTTCAAAGAAAACTATAAGCAAGGTGAAAAGACAACCTTCAGAATGGGAGAAAATAATAGCAAATGAAGAGACAGACAAAGGATTAATCTCAAAAATGTACATGCAACGCCTACAGCTCAATTGCACAACAAAGGAAACTATAAGCAAGGTAAAATATTGGCCACATGTTGGACCTATCTATCTTTATCCCAGAATTTGACTCATACCTTGTCTTATAGCAAGAAGCACGCCAAACTTTAACACAATCACAAAAACTATTATATCTTTAGTATGATGCTCTCATGATAATAGTGTATGTTGAACATGTTGAAGGTTCACTTGGTAACTGCATTTGTTAATTAAAACTCATGGAGTCCCTTCTGTGTGCCAGGTGCTTTGAATGAGCTTGCCAGTAGCTCTGTGGGAACATCTGCCAAGTGGGTATGCATAAGCATATAGTTCACCTGACTGTGTATCTAATGAGCAGACATGTGAACCAGTAGCAGCAACAAATAAGCAGAAGGGTATAACTGTTTTAGTCATTGACTTTTGAGAGAAGCCAAAGTAAATGTACAGACAACAGGAGGATTTTTAAGTTTCTATTAAAAAAATAGTTTATTTACTGACAGGTATAAATTAATAATTGATTGTATTAAAAATTTAACTTATGACATATTTGAGTGTGCATCTTCTAAAATCATAGTGAGACAATGTATGTTTAATAGTTGAAATTTCCCTGAAACACAGAACCCTTGAAGCACTGACATACCAAAGAGTGTGAAAATAACTTTTAGTCATAAGACACTTTCACAAAGATGGCGTGCTGAGGAGTGCCGCTGGGTCAGGAGGACTTTGGGTAGCGGAATCAAACCAGTGTAATGTGCTGTGGGTCCAGATTAGAGTGAGCTTGGCGGCAGATTGTTCAGCCAAATAAAGAAAAGGAGAGCCACACAGGATTCAGAAGATGTGGACTTCTAATCTGAGTTCTGCCCAGGGCTCTTACATGCTCTGCTCCTCAGCTTCTGAAGCCTAAACTGAAGGTGTTGTACTGTGTTTTCGCTGGGTGTATTGCAAACCATCAAGTTTAGTTGGATACTTAACTGGTTGATCACATTTATATGTTGAAGTTCTCAATAAAGTTTGTTTAACAAACAGAGTTCCACCACTCGGCGAATTTGAGAACCACTGGAGCAGCTCTCTTCCAGTTGTACAACATTATGATTTTGTGGTGCATTCACTTCAACAAATGTGTAAGTGTAGCACCTGTGTGGAACACCTGCCAGCTCTGCTCATATCTTTTGGGACGAAGATGCAGAGGTTGGTAGTAGTGATGCAGCAGGGAGAATAGTTTTCCTCTCTGAGAACATTCTTATTCCTTTTAGAACTTTTTGTTGTTGTTTTTAAGAAAGTCAAATATTTATGAGGCAGTTGTTTAGACTGTGATGAAGAGCTGTTAGAGGAAGTCTTGTGAAAGCAGGAGTCAGTCTGTGTCCAGCACCGTGTTGAAATCATGGTCAGACTATGGCAAGTCAAACCTCTTTTGTGATTGTAGATCCTCCTTCACCAGTCGGAAGTATAGATGTTGTCTGGCCCCATCCCCTGGCTCCTATCCCTGACTTTAAGAATCTGGCTTACCTTCCACATCTGCCTATCCTTGAGTGTAGTGTTTTACAAGCAGACGGGTGTGTCAGACTAAGGGTTACTGGGACTTCCCTGGGGGTCCAGTGGTTAAGAATCTGCTTTCCAATGCAGGGGTTTGATCCCTGGTCAGGAAACTAAGATCTCACATGCCTCGGGGCAACTAAGCCTGCACACCACAACTAGAAAGAAGCCCATGTGCCGCAACAAAGAGCCCAAGTGCAGTAACTAAGACCTGACACAGCCAAAAATAAATGAATTAATAAATATTAAAAAAAACCCAAAAACAGCAACTGAGGATTACTAGTAAACTTACACAGTGTAGTTGGCAAAGTCATGTTGTGCCCCAGGTGTGTTTAGAGAGTCCATGTCTGTCTGGCACAGTTATGTTAAATTAAGACAGTATCTTTAGTTCAGTGATTTTCAAAAATGGTTCTGAACAGTGATACTCTGTGTTTAAAATATAAGATTATGAAGAACCCCAGGGCAAGCAGTTCTTGATTCTCAAGTTGAACTGCTGGCTGCAGCCTAAGCTGAGTCTGCGTTTATTCACCTGCCTAGGGGCAGGGGACAAGGAGGTGGAGGCAGCTCTGGGTCACAGTTGAATGGCCCACCTGCATCATCACTTTCTCACCCACACACTTTCTATTGCCTTGCACACTGGGTTGATGTTTGTATTCATTTTTTTTGTAAAAGTTTATATTTGTCATGAAAGTGAAAGTTGCTCAGTCATGTCCAATTCTTTGCTGTATAGTCCATGGAATTCTCCAGGCCATAATACTGGAGTGGGTAGCATTTCGCTTCTCCAGGGGATTTTCCCAACCCAGAGATTGAACCCAGGTCTCCTGCATTGCAGGTGGATTCTTAACCAGCTGAGCCACAAGGGAAGCCCAAGAATACTGGAGTGGGTAGCCTATCCCTTCTCCAGGAGATCTTCCTGACCCAGGAATCAAACTGGGGTCTCCTGCATTGCAGGTAGATTCTTTACCAACTGAGCTATCAGGGAAGCCCCTATTTTTTTTTTGTCATAAACCAATTTTATTTTCACACTGGGAGAAAGCCCATTCCAAAACTGTCACAGTTTCAAGTTGTTGAAGTGAAAAGAAGCAAATGCCTGAGTCTCTCTGACAGTAGGGAAGCTGATCCCCTTCAGCAATGTGGGCATCTAGTCCCTCTCCTTCTGTGGCTCTCCATCCTTTCTCCCGCCACCCATTCAGTCATTCATTCTATATATGTCCCCACCATATAAATAATAAGTACTAGAAGCCATCTTTTACTGGGCATCTACTAGTGTGAGACGCTATTTAAACGCTTCACTTGCTTTAACGGTTTGATTCTCATTACTTGGTTGTGAGGTAGATAGAATTTCCTTCATTGTGCTTTTGAGGAAGCTAAGGCTCAGAGATGTTAATAACATGCTTAGGCTTTTGGAACAAGAATCGGAGTTCCACGTATATGAAACATTTAATGCTTTCCAGCCTGCTTTATGGCTGGTTTTGTTATTTGATGTGTTAATTTGAGCAACTTAATTTACTTTTTAGCAGTCTGTGTAGATAACTAAAAGCCCAGTTAAGTATTTTATTATTTCAGGCTACTTATGCCATGCTTGGGATGTTGTTTGAAAGAAAGAAAAATACATTTAACATATTTCTGCACCTTCATCTTCTAAGTAAACCTGTGGATGATTTGATGGGGGTAAATGAAAATATTTCTTGTACACACATACCAAGGACATGCTTGTGGCTAAAGTGAGTTGATAATGTTGTGCAAAGGATAGTTGTCACCAACTCATTTCTTTATAGTCCATAATGAAACCAACATCTTGTATACTGTTAATTCTGTAAACAGATGCATGTTCAAAAGATCTATTGTGGTCTTGTAATCTTAATCTAATATATTTTAGATATTTTAATTTTTTCCCTCTTGGGAAATACATTTAGTATAGTGTAGAAAATACTTCATGACATTTTCATATAAGGTTATATAACTTTTCATACATAAACATGAAATTTGTTGTAGAAAATTCTTTAAACCAAACATTTTAATCTAGGACTTCAACTTAATCTGTCCCTTGATTCTATTTTTATGTGGCCCTTAAAAAACATATCCAAAAATCCATTGCTAATATAGCAATAAAAACACTTCGGGTACTGACAGCCTCTTTGGAGTATGTATATATAAAGTTGCAAACTTGTATTCATATTCTTTTCTGTGATATGTTGTACTAAAATCCAAAGTGGCTTTTGCACCATTTTGTAAAACAGTTAGTTTCCTTTGATGTTGGTACCAGATTTGCTGTAAATGACTGCTGCGTTGGAGGTTAAACATTGTTAGCAAAGTTACAACCAGAACACTAAATTATGGATAAAATTTTCAGAATTAAGTGGCATAGGTAAATTTTGTTAGGATTTATGCAAAATTTGTTCATTATCAAACCATGCCCTTTTTTTTCCCCAGAAAGGAAAAAAAATGTGGTTTTTTGTTGCTAGGTTATACTTTGTGTAGTAAAGAAAAATTTCTTCAGTCCATGTTGTAATCTTCATACTGCGATTTTAAGGTTGTCTAATGTATACTATAGTAAATAGATGATTTTGAGAAAAAAAAAAAAAAGAATCGGAGTTCACATCTCTATGATCTTAAAATTCATGCTAGAATAACAGAGTGTCCAACTTGTGACCGAAGTCCCCAGTCTTTTCCTGTGCCAGTGTTTGTTATGCCAACGTTGCTTTTGACTTGCCTTTTTCTGGGTGACCCTACTCTTTCAAGTACTTATCCCTCAGTGTTTTAGAGCTCTGGTGTATAAAACTGATGAAAGCATGGTGATGGTTGAAACCTTCATTTAGGTCTGTGATCAAATGTCAGTTCTTCCGAGAGTCCTTCCCTAAATGCCCTTTCTAAAGTAGTACTTTCTGTTCTTTTACTGTTTTATTCCGTTTATAGCCTTTACCTCTGCCTGACATTATGTATACACACCTGTGGGCCAGGCGTAGGGGACTGATTATCTAGGCTTATTTATTCTTTCTCTGAGAGGTGAGCTCCAGTAAGGGCAGAGACGTCTTTACTGTACCTAGAACAGTGGCTTACTTGTAGTAAGTACTTAGTATTTGTCAGTTGAATACATAGTAGAGAATGTTTCACTATTTTGCAACCCAAAGACCCTGATGCTGGGAGGGATTGGGGGCAGGAGGAGAAGGGGATGACAGAGGATGAGATGGCTAGATGGCATCACTGACTCAATGGACATGAGTTTGAGTAAACTCTGGGAGTTGGTGATGGACAGGGAGGCCTGGCGAGCTGCGATTCATGGGGTCGCAGAGTTGGACACGACTGAGCAACTGAACTGAGAGCACCTTCAGGGTCATTGGGTTCCTAGAATTCTGCCTTCATATTAAAAACTTGTTGAATGAACATCCTATCGCTTCTTCCTCCTCACACCCTGCCTATATGCTCTTCCACTCATTTTTATATGCACTTATATAAATACACATAAATGTACACATACACTAGGCCTATTGTCTTAATACTTGTTTTTTTTTTCCTACTCATCAGAATGGCTTGATGAGTGCCTTGTTAGTCCTAGAGACCTCCATGTATGTAATGACTCATTCATCCAGCTCCTGAATGACCGTTTTTGTGGTTTCAACCTGCTCTCATTCTGAATAGTGCTATAGTGAGGATTCTTATATATTTGTCTTTGTGTACATGAGCAAGTATTTCTTCTACTAAGAAATAGAATTGTTAGGTCATAATGAATGAGCATTTAAGACAGTCGTAGGCCCCAAAATGTGTGCCCTAGGAAAGAAGAGAAGCCAGCATGTCTGGGGTCGAGTGAGTGAAAGTAAGAAAGTACAGATCTTCTTTAGCTTATGATGGGATTACATCCTGATAAACCCATCATCGACTGATACATTTAATACACCTCACCTACTGAACAACATAGCTTAGCCTCGCCCACTTTAAATGTGCTAAGAACACTTACATTAGCCTGTAGTTGGGAAAGTCATCTAACACAAAGCCTATTTTATAATTAATGTTGACTATCTCATGTAATTTATTGATACTGTACTGAAAGTGAAAAGCAGAATGGTTGTCTGGGCACAGAGTAATTGTACATGGCTGTTTAACCTTGTGATCATGTGGCTGACTGAGGGCTGCAGCTCTGTGCCTGGGTCTAGCATCATGAGAGAGCATCATACAGCATATCACTAGCCTGGGAGAAAGTAAAAATTCAAAATTCTAAGTACAGTTTCTACTGAAAATGAGTACCTTTTGTACCATTGTAAGTCAAAAAATTATAGTCAAAAGATTTTAAATGGAACCATCCATAAGTTGGGGACCATCTGTAATAGATGAGATGTTTGTTCATGGGATGGGGTTGTGTGTGGAACAGATTACACAGGGCCTGATAAGGAGTTAGGCTTTTTCTGAATGAAATTATGGTGGTACTGAACAGTAACTGGGCAAAAGATATGAGCATGTGAAGAAGAGCAAAAGATGGAAAGTAAACATAGGAAAAATCAAACTCAGGAGCATAAGAGAAGCTCAAAACCATAGTTAAAAAGATCACTTTCATGTATTAAACTAGCCAAGCTAAAATAGGACAGATAATCCTCCTTGTTGTCAGGATGAGGTGTCTTGGTGGGATTTCAAGTCAGCACCTCTCTTCTGGAAAGCAAGTTGGTATATTGATTGAGAGCCTTAAAACCATCATTTAGACCCTTGGACTCAGTAGTTCTTTCTCTTTACAAAGACCCAACAGATACTATTGTGTGCTGAGCTCTGAGTAAGGTTCTAAAAGCTCTGAGGGAGTTAGAGACATAGAAAGACTGTGGACTATTGCTTAGAAAAATAGAATATAAGGTGTAGTATGGCATCAGTTAGGCAAATAAAATACATCAGAATGCTAATAGTATTGAGATTATGGGTGTTTGTGTATCAGACTTTTATTTCTATTTTTACTTTGCGCACCTTTCGTGGTGTATGTTTGGTATCCTTCAGCTAATAAAGTTTGTTACATTCTGTGATTATAGAGGTTTACTCAGTTTTTCAGAGGAATATTATAAAAAATTCTACTAAAAAAAGAATAGGGTCACTGATTTCAAATCTCATTAGAAATACACCCTGGAATAGAGGAGAGCCTAGCAAAAGATTCAGATCTGTTCCTTTGCATTTATCATAGGAATTTACCTTTCTTCCTAGAAGTGACTTTTCAAATTATAAGAGTGAAATCCGGTTGAATTTGTGTCCATCACCGTATGATGTGTCTCTTCTTGTGCTTCCCTTCATAAGACATGTGTTTTCATTTCAGCGGCCTCATTGTTCCTGAGAGAGACGGCAATGAGACTGTCCCAGAGGTTGTTGCCACATCAGGTTATGCCCTGCTGCATTTTTTTAGTGATGCTGCTTATAACTTGACTGGATTTAATATCACTTACAAGTAAGATATATAAGTTTAATATTTGTGATTTTTTTCAGAAGACTGTATACTTTGTTTTAACAATAATAATGACTAACATATATTGAAGGTTTATAGTGTGCCAGGCATTGTGCTAGCAGTTTGCATGAATTTTCTCATTTAAAGTTCTTTTAAAAACTCAGATACAAAAAAAAAAAAACCAAAACCCAGATACAGGCACTGTTTTTCTACTTCTTTTATAAATGAAGAAACTGGCAGGAAAAGGTAAATTGTCAAAGTTGTGGGACCGCAGTTGCAACCCAGGTCTTGCTGCTGTTGAGTTTCTCCTGAAAAAGAGGGGCATCATCCATTTGCACTAATGGATAAAAACATTGGAGGAGTTGGCTAAGTGCAATTTAACAAACATTAGTAGTTTTCATGTACTAAGAGGTTGGCCATTGATGACAAAGGAAATGTAGATCACAGACTCTGAGCAGCTTTTGGAATTTGTTGTAGGAGAGAGGCTCACTCTGTCTTTTCCTTTTTTTCCTTCTAATGTTTATTTTCATAAATAGTTAAATTCATAAAATTCCATAAGCAGTGGGGTCTGTGATAAGAACTTCTGTGACCCACAAAACCTAAAATACATATTATTTGGCCTTTTACATAATATATTTGACAACTTCTGTTATAGCTAGTGACCCCCCTGTGTAACCTTTATGCTAGGTTCTTTTTCTTGCACATTTTCTCAGGATCTCAGTAAACTTTCAAGACTGTTTAAAGCTGTCCTTATCTTGATTAGTATGGTGATTCAGTTTTTTAGGTATCCAGGCTTTGTGACTTGGCAACCTGGGCAGCTCATCACAAGCCTGGGCCTGAAAAGTAGGCAAAGTAGGCATGTGCGTTTATTGTGTTAAATTAAACATAGATTATGAAAATACTGAATGCAAACACTTTCAAAATTTTATTATAGATGTATCATGAACTGACATTTGGGTGTAGGCATGAATGTTACACCCAGACAATAAAGAATCTGCCTGCATTGCTGGAGACCCAGGTTCAATCCCTGGGTCGGGAAGATCCCCTGGAGAAGGGAATGGCAATCCACTCCAGTATTCTTGCCTGGAGAATCCCAGGGACAGAGGAGCCTAGTGGTCTATAGTCCATGGGGTTGCAAAGAGTCAGACATGACTGAGCGACTAACATTTTCACTTTCTTCATGAATGTTAATTGGGCTTCTCTGGTAGCTCAGCTGGTTAAGAATTCACTTGCAATGCAAGAGACCCCGGTTCGATTCCTGGGTTGGGAGGATCCCCTAGAGAAGGAAAAGGCTACCCAGTCCAGTATTCTTGGGCTTCCCTGGTGGCTCAGACAGTAAAGAATCAGCCTGCAATGCAGGAGACCTGGGTTCTATCCCTGGGTTGGGAAGATCTCCTGGAGGAGGGCATGGCAACCCACTCCAGTGCTTTTGCCTGGAGAACCCCCATGGACAGAGGAGCCTGATGGGGTCAGTCCATGGGGTCACAGAGTCAGACACGACCGAGCCACTAAGCACAGCACAGCACATGAATGTTAATTAGCTTGTTTTTGTAATTGATTCCTGATTTTCTGACATACCTTGCTAAAAAAAATTTTTAAGTTGCTTACACTCTTATGGACTTCCCTGGTGGCTCAGAGGTTAAAGCATCTGCCTGCAATGGGGGAGACCTGGGTTCGATCCCTGGGTCGGGCAGATCCCCTGGAGAAGGAAATGGCAACCCACTCCAGTATTCTTGCCTTTCACTTTCAACTTTACACTCATATAGTATCTTCTAATCCTGTTATCTCCCCTTTTTAAAATCTGAATTATGTCTTTTCAAAGTATTGTCAATATAATTAAGTCACGTTGCTATGCAACACTTTATGATTAAACTTATGTATTAAGTTAAACTGCCCTTCTCTTTTCTCCTATCTGAGATAGGTAGGTAAGCTTACTAAGAAATCTACAATACACCAATCTGTGCAATAATTTTAAACAAATTCTGTAAACTTTCAGAGACAATCCAGAGGAATGAGGATGGTAGTGTATTGTTGTTAGTTTGTTTTTTCCTTTTTTTGTCCAGACTTGTAAGCATGCATTTGGCAGTTTTATAATGCTCATCATTTGTGGGCTAATTTGTCTCTTTTTATGAGAATCCAACAGGTTTAATTTTATTTTATTACTTGCCTAGCTCTGCAGGGTTGAGTGACCCCATTTAGGCTGAATGGTAAGTACTGCAATTATACTTGTGAACTGGCTAGATAGTGAGATTTCTTAAGCCTTATGTAGGAAGAAGTTCTGCTAAATTAATCAGAGTGTTGCTTTGTATTGATTTAATTTCCCTCCACTATTTTTATAGTTTTGACATGTGTCCGAATAATTGCTCAGGCCGAGGAGAGTGTAAGATCAGTAATAGCAGCAACACTGTTCAATGTGAATGTTCTGAAAACTGGAAAGGTGAAGCATGTGACATTCCTCACTGTGTAAATAACTGTGGTTTTCCTCATCGAGGCATCTGCAATTCAAGTGATGTCAGAGGATGCTCCTGCTTCTCAGAGTGGCAGGGTAAGAGTGTTTTTCTTTCTTTTTTTTCTTTTAATTCACAGAATGTTTCTAGCTTAATAAATTGTAGATTCACTTTGTTCCTAGTATCTGTAACATTTATATTAATCGTATATCAGGAGGCATTTAAATTTTCATATCTCTTTATTCAACTTCTTACAAATCTTTGAATTTTATAAATGTATGATTGTGGTCTCTTTATAGAGTTTTGAAACACTTTAATATTCTTCACAGTTCATTCATGAATTTAGAGAACTTGGTCTCAGCCATAAGACATCGCAGAGACCCAAGCCGAGATGTGGGACAAGAGCTGACAATAATGGTTTCTCCACAGAAACTTTCAATAAATTCACAGGAAGTTGGAGTTTATTATGCAGTAGAATCCTAAAGCAGTCAGTTAGTGCAGATAAAGATTATTAAACAACCCCTTTAGCAAATTCTTCAAGGGGTAGGTGATTAACGGCTGTTACTGATTTAGTTATTTATTTTTTATACATTTACTCCTTTCTCAGAACACTTTTATTTTGAATTTCCAGAAATATGCTTGTTTAAATGCTTTAGCTTATTCAATTTGGCTTACATAGAGGAGTTAAACAATTGAAGTATTTGACTAACTTCCAATTTGCTGGAGCAGAAGCCAAACATCTCAGAAATTAAGTTTCTTGATTTTCCAGGAAATGGATAGTTTATAACACATCCAGGACTAGTCTTTACATTTTAGCTCTGTAAGGTTTTTCATTTGAATTAATAATTCCTTTGTCCACTCTTTCCTCTGAGAGCTGCTTAGCAAGTATTTCATTACTAAAAAATCCTAACCTGGATATAGTCAGGTCTTCAGTAGAAAGTGTGATTTTAAATTTTGTTAGAGATTATCCTTGGTCACTAGCTTTGAGTAAATTGAAAGTGCAAATTAAAGGGATTTGTCTGATATTTATTTATTTATTTATTTATTTTTTTGTCTGATATTTAGATGCTAAAGGAAAGACTATAAGCATTCTTTAGATATTTGTTGGATTTGGATGATTAAAACTTGAAATGCAGTAATTTTCTGTTTTTGGCCATGCTGCACGGCATGTGGGATCTTAGTTCCCTAACCTGTGCCCGCTGCAGTGGAAGGGTGGAGCCCTAACATCAGGACCACCAGGGAATTCACGAAATGCAGTAATTTGAAAGCTGCACTTTGTAAAGCTAATTTGTTATGTTTTGTTAGGTCCTGGATGTTCAGTTCCTGTGCCAGCTAACCAGTCATTTTGGACACGAGAGGAATATTCTGACCTAAAGCTCCCCAGAGCCTCTCATAAAGCTGTGGTCAATGGAAATATAATGTGGGTTGTTGGCGGATATATGTTCAACCACTCAGATTACAACATGGTTCTAGCGTAAGTTGTTTTAAACATTTTTATAAGAAGCTTAGTTTTCCATTTTGAAGATAGTTAAAATAGAGATAAGTAAAAAGAAAAGAAATCATCAGTAATTGCATTCCTGAAGAAAATCTCTGTTAGTATTTTGGCAGTTGTATTCTAGACTTTTGGGGACATGTTCTTAGTTTTTGAAAAAGGAAGTCCAAAAGAATTCATTGTTGTAGTGAGGAGTAATTCATCTTTTCCATATACTGTCTCAAAATTTGCTTCAGATATATATAGTAAATTCTTGATAAATACGGGATTGCTTTACCTTTTAATTTAATTAGCATTTCTGTAGGTTAAGTGACTTGAATTTATAATTTACTAGGGGGAAATTATGTCATTCTCTAATATTTCCCAGGGTTCAAGGTCTGTTCGCTGGTTCCATGCTGCTCATCCTGAAGGGTATATATGAAGGGAATATACTTCCATAATGGAATTAACTATGGAGATTGACTTTGAGTAGAAATTTATAAATACTTGTGCTGATTTTGCACCCTGGAAACTTTTCCTAAACATTTTCTGCTAATGAATGTTGTAAAAAATCAGCATCTATTCATTAAGTAATGAATTCTGGAAATATGACAGTGGTAGTATAGCTTCTGAATCCCCCAAACATAGTCATTAAAAATCAAAACACAGAGGGCTTCCCTGATGGCTCAGTGGTGAAGAAACCACCTGCCAATGCAGGAGACACGGGTTCAATCCCTGATCCAGGAAGATCCCACATGCCACAGAACAGCTAAGCCTGTGTGCCACAACTACTGAGCCTGTGCTCTATAGTTGTGGAGCCCAGGAGCCACAACTACTGAAGCTTGCACACCCTAGAGACTGTGCTCTGCAAAAAGAGAAGCCTCTGCAATGAGAAGCCCATGCACTGCAAGTAAAAAATAGCCCCCATTCTCCACAGCTAGAGAAAAGCCTGTGCAGTAACAGAGACCCAGCACAGCCAAAAGTAAGTAAATGAATAAAATTTAAAAATTAAAACACAAAACAAGTAAGACATAGGGGCAGCATCTATACAAACTTGGACAAAAGGCATCTACCTACTTGAATGGGTGGAGTTAAACCATTGACAGCTATAAGACCAATGTGCTGTCAGTATCTTTGTAACAGTAAGCAGAGGGGAGCAGTGGGCCCACCAACAGTAAACCCAAAAACCCACTGGGAAACTCAGCAAGCTGCTTTGAGAACAACAATGTAATTGGGAAGATTTTGCATATTCTAGTATGCAAAATCTAGATGAGTTCAAGGGATCTGTAGTAGGATCTGAAGAGGCTGAAGCGGATTCTGACTTATTAACTCTCAAAATAAACTAGTCAAAGACTCTTTGTAGGAGAAAGCCCCAAACTGAGGAAATGCTGCTGGAAATAAAATTCACATCAAACAGGACAGAGACAGCCTAGAAAAAGTTCAAAAACATCCAGATATCAGTCTGGGAAGGGAACAGAGGCAGGAGATCTCAGCAAGTACGGTGCAGGATAGTTGGACAGTACACTACAACAGAAGAGGAGCTAGTGAGCTAAGAAATTAAGAAAAACTAGCTAAATAAAACTCCTCCTCTAAGAGTTCAGGAAAAAGTAATTTTACTTAAAGTTCAGCAACAGAAAAATATCAAGGTCAAATCTCATGGAAAGTTATTACAGAAAAGAAGAGAATAAGTAGGCTAATACCCCTTCAAACATGTAAGCATAATAGAAAAATATATTCACAAAACTGATAAATATTATAACTTAGTATTCCAAAATAAGCTAAAATACAAGAAAAGTTTAAAAGACATTAAAGAACAATATAACCAGAACTAGAACATTTCAGAAAAGAGATGATAGAAATTAGGAAAGAATTTTAAAATAATTTCAGAATTAAAGACAAACTTAGAAGGAACACACAGAATAAACACAGCAGATAACTCTTTTAGAAATAGAATATGAAAAAAAAAAGAAATAGAATATGAAAAAGGAAATTTTTTAAAATCACAAATAAATGAAGGTTGTTTTGCCCTGTTCTTTGTATGGTAAGTATAGTTAAAAGCCCTGAAATTATATATAAAACAACATACAAAACAAACATAAGGAAACTCTGAAGAAGGCAGTCTTACCCAAGAACCAAAGAATGACATAATGGTAAGTTCTGAGAATTTTACTTTTGTTTCGTATTTTCTCAGACTTGATGTTGAAAAAATCAGCAGTCTGGAAATGTTAATAGGTACAAGCTGAAAAAACCCAAGAAAACCCTGTTTTCTCTAGCATGAGGACCAGGAAAGGGGCAGGTTAGCAAGACAGAAAACTTTTAGATAATAACCATTCTACCCTATCCAAACACCACAGAAAGAACTATGGCCTCACCCACATCCCTGCCTGGAAAGTGTAAGTGTAGAGTCTAAATTTCCACTTAATGCTAGGAGATAGTGAGGTGCTCCAATCACCCCCCTCCATCCTACCAAGGTAGGGTTAAAGAAGGCCAGTTAGAGAGCTGGGACTTTCTGCACTAGGCATTAATGAGGTCTCTCTGACTCCTGTGACATCAGTGGAGTCACTGTGGGGATTTCTACCCTGGCCTGGCAGCAACAGCAAGAATGAGTGGACCTTCTGTCTCTCCCCTGGGGTGGTGTCAGAGGAGGCCTGCTCTAACAGAAGATTTAAATAAGATCCAAAGTCTTAATGTCATCATGCCTCAAATGTTCAGATTTCAGTTGAAAGTCATTTGACACGCTAAGAGCCAGGAAAATCTCAACTTGAATGAAAAAAGACAATCAAGAGACACTAATACCGAGGTGACACATATATTAGACTTATCTGACAAAGATTTTAAAGCAGCCATTATAAAAAATGCTTCAGCAGTTCTCTCAGCAATAGAAAGGAGAGGACAGAGGAATCAGTGAACTTGAAGGTAGAACAGTAGAAATTCCTTAATCTGAACAACACAGAGAAAATAGAACATTTAAAAAAAATGAACAGAATTGCAGAGACCTGTGGATTGTAACAAAATATCTTAACATTTCTGTCACCAGAGGAGCCCTGGAAGGAGAGGAGGAACTGGGTGTGTCTAAAAAAGTATTTGAAGAAGTAGCAGTTGCACAAGTTTGGCAAAAGATAAGAATGTACAGATGGAGAAGGAAATGGCAACCCACTCCAATATTCTTGCCTGAAACACTCCTTGGACAGAGGAGCCTGGCGGGCTACAGTCCATGGGGTCGCAAAGAGTCGGCCATGACTGAGCGACTAAGCACATGAATGTACAGATTCAAGAGACTGGGTAAATGCCAATAATCCCTGACTCCTATAGGAGTTTACGCTTCATTAATTCTTTCACATTCCCTCTCTCATTCTCCTGCTCAGCTGTCATATTATCTTTTCATTCTTTAGATCTCTACCACATTTTCTCCTATTTTCCTTCTGAGCTAGTGGCCTTGTTTCCCCTTTCAGCTTTGAAAGATAAAGATTACCTTACTGGTTTATATTGTTCAGTTGTCCCTCTCCCCTTTTGGTCATCCTCAGCTTTATCTCTTCTTGTGATATCTATGAATACATTCCATGCTATTTTTTTAATGATTACTGTTTGTTGTTGTTTAGTCACTAAGTCATGTTTGACTCTTTGCAACCTTGTGGACTCTAGCATGCAAGGTTCCTCTGTCCTCCACTATCTCCCGGAGTTTACTCAAATTCATGTCCATTGAGTCAATGATGCTATCTAACCATCTCATCCTCTGCTGCCCCCTTCTCCGTTTGCCTTCAGTCTTTCCCAGCTTCAGGATCTTTTCGAGTGAGTCAGATCTTTGCATCAGATGGCCAAAGTATTGGAGCTTCAACTTCAGTATCAGTCCTTCCAATGAATATCCATAGTTGATTTCCTTACGGAAGGAGGTTTGTAACATTGTACAGGAGGCAGTGACCAAAATCGCACCAAAGAAAAAGAAATGCAAGAAGGCAAAGTGGTTGTCTGAGGAGGCTTTACAGATAGCTGAGAAAAGAAGAGAAGTGAAAGACAAGGGAGAATGGGAAATATACACCCAACTGAATGTAGAGTTCCAGAGAATACCAAGGAGAGATAAGAAGGCCTTCTTAAATGAACAATGCAAAGAATAGAGGAAAACAATAGAATGGAAAAGACCAGAGTTCTCTTTAAGAAAATTGGAGATATCAAGGGAACATTTCATGCAAGGATGGGCACAATAAAGGACAGAAATGGTATGGACCTAACAGAAGCAGAAGTGATTAAGAAGAGGTGGCAAGAATACACAGAACTGTATAAGAAAGGTCTTAATGAGCTGGATAATCATGATGGTGTGGTCACTCACCTAGAGCTGGACATCTTAGAGTATGAAGTCAAGGGGGCCTTAGGAAGCATTATTTAAAAAAAAAAAAAAATCTAGTGGAGGTGATGGAATTCCAGTTTAGCTATTTAAAATCCTAAAAGATGATGCTGTTAAAGTGCTGCACTCAATTTGTTAGCAAATTTGGAAAATTCAGCAGTGACCATAGGACTGGAAAAAGGTCAGTTTTCATTCTAATCCCAAAGAAGGGCAATGCCAAAGAATGTTCGAACTATCATACAATTATGTTCATTTCACATGCTTGCAAGGTTAGGCTCAAAATCCTTCAAGCTAGGCATCAGCAATGTGTGAACGAAGAACTTCAGATGAACTAGGTGAGTTTCAGAAAGGCAGGGGAACCAGAGATCAAATTGCTAACATTTGTTGGATCATAGAGAAAGCAAGGGAATTCCAGAAAAAATTTAAGGAATTTCTACTGTTCTACCTTCAACTTCTTCTACTTCATTAACTATGCTAACACCTTTGACTGTGAATCACAACTAATTGTGAAAAATTTTTAGAAAGAGATGAGCGTTCCCGACCGCCTTACCTGTCGCCTGAGAAACCTGTATGTGGGTCAAGAAGCAACAGTTAGAACCATACGTGGAACAACTGACTGGTTCAAAATTGGGAAAGGAGTATGACAAGGCTGTATATTGTCACCCTGTTTATTTAACTTCTGTGCAGAGTACATCATGTGAAATCCTGGGCTGGAGAATCACAAGCTGGAATCAAGATTACCAGAAGAAATATCAACAACCTTAGATATGCAGATGATACCACTCTAGTGGCAGAAGGTAAAGAGAAACTGAAGAGCCTCTTGATGAGGGTGAAAGAGGAGAGTGAAAAAATTTGCTTGAAACTCAACATTAAAAAAAAATAAGATCATGGCATTTGTTCCCATCAATCCATGGCAAATAGAAGAGGGGAAAAGTGGAAGCAGTGATAGATACTATATTTGGGGTTCCAAAATCACTGCAGATGGTGATTGTAGCCATGACATTAAAAGACACTTGCTCCTTGGAAGGAAGGATACGACAAACCTCTGTGTTAAAAAGCAGAGACATCATTTGCTGACAAAGGTCCATAGAGTCAAAGCTGTGGTTTCTTCCGGTAGTCATGTATGGATGTGAAAGTTGGACCGTAAAGAAGACTGAATGGCAAAAAATTGATGCTTTCGAATTGTGGTGCTAGAGAAGACTCTTGAGAGTTCCTTGGACTGCAAGGAGATCAAACCAGTCAATCTGAAAGGAGATCAACCCTGAATATTCATTGGAAGGACTGTTGCTGAAGCTTCAATCCTTTGGCCACCTAATGCAAAGAGCTGACTCATTGGAAAAGACTCTGATGCTGGGAAAGATTGAAGGCAAGAGGAGAAAAGGGCAGCAGAAGATGAGATGTTTAGATAGCTTCATCGACTCAGTGGACATGAGTTTGAGCAAACTCCGGGAGACAGTGAAGGACAGAGAAATTTGCAGTCCATGGGGGGTCACAAAGATTCAGACACGACTTAGCAGCTGAACCACAACAGCAGCATCTTTGCTCATTTTTCTGTCTTCTCTTTCTTTCCAGTGGACAGTTTCTGTTTTGGCCATGATGAAAATGTTCGGCGTGTGCTCTGTCATGTCTCACTGTTACATCACTATCCACATGTTTTTGAACACTTGAAATGTGGTTAGTGTGACTAAGGAATGGATTTAAAATTTTCATGTCTTAGTTCTCATCTTACTTGATCTTTCACCAATATTTAATATGACTAGTCTCCCTCTTTTAAACAGTTTCTTCACTTTGCTTTCAGGACTGTACATTTCCTTGATGGTTTTTTTTTTCCCCAACTGTTCATTCCTTCTCGACCTCCTTAGCTGGTTCCTCTTCAGCTGACTAACTTCTGAATGATGATGTGTATCAGGGCTCAGCCCTCTTGGTCCTCTTTGGTGAGTGTGTGTATTTATTCTCTCAGTGATCTCATGTTATATCTTGGCCTTTATGCTGGTGACTTTCAAGTTTATATCTGCGTCCTAGATTTGTCTCCTGTTCCCATATCTCTACCCCTTTATTTGACCTCTCAGTCTTTGACTATCCAACAGGCATCTTAAATGCCATGCGTCCCAAAGTGATCTTTCCTCCAAGCCTTTTCTTGCCCCAGAAGTCCCTATCTTAGTAAATGACCACTCTATCCTATTTGCTTAAGCCCCCAAATTTTGTAGTTATCCTTGACTTCTTGTTTTTTCATATTCCATATCAGTATATGTTTAGTTATCTCTTGCTGTATAAATTGCCATAAACTTAGAAGATTAAAACAACACACATCGTTACCTCATAGTGTCTGCTGGTTAGGGGTCTAGGCATGGCTTAACTGCAGTCAGGGTGTTCCCTGGCCTGTGTTCTAACTTAGGAGTTCAACTGGGGAGGAATCCACTTCTAAGCTCTTTCAAGTTGGCAGAATCCATTTCCTGGTGGTTGTAGGACTAAGGACTCTGACTTCTTCCTGTTTGTCAACTGGAGGTCACCTCATAGTTCTTGGAGGCTGCCCAGATTTCCTTATCACTAGGGTTTTCCCAGTAGTAAAATGAAGTAAGCAGCCTGGTAAGGCTGTTTACCAGTCCACAAGGAGAGTCTTTTGACTGAGGCTGCTAGCAGGATAGAGGTCATGAAGATGACATCTCATCATCTCTGCCATATTCTGTTGGTTAGAAGCAAATCATGGATCCTGCTCAAATGAACACGAGGATCATGAGGCCCACCCTAGTGTCTGTCTGCCACAGTATGTCAGCAGGTCTTGTTAGTCCTACCCTTAAAATCTATCCCTAATCCAACCACTTCTTCTAGTGCTGCCACTTACGGTTGCTGTTCCCTCTATCTAGACTGCTCCTGCCATTGTACCTCAGGGCTAGTTTCTTTTGCCCCTTACATACCTTATCAGTTAACTGTGCCATAATGAGATCCTCCCTGATAAGCCAGTTCAGACAGGTGCTCCTTGTTTTCTTTCAAATTTCTCATTTCCTTTAGAGCAGTGTTCATAATTTTTAATACTTTAATTCTACCAATATGCCCATTGTTGTACTTGCTCGTTTTCTGCCTTTTCTACTATGTATTCTCCGAGTTTAGAGACCTTGTTTTTTATTCACTCAATTTGGCTTAGTGCATAGAATGTGCTCAAATAATTATTTATCAAGTGAACAAGAGACCAAGTGAATTATCTGTTTCCTTCACAAATATTTGTTCTTAGAAATATTTTTGTCAGCTGTTACTTTTATTTGACTGGTATACCTCATGAGCCACATTTATTTTTTAATTTTAATTTATTTATTATTTTGAGGATATTAAATAGTTTATTGCTTACAGATTATAATGGGTGATTATAATTTGTAAGAAGTACAAGCTTCATCCCCATCTATAGCTTTATCTGGTACCATAATTCAACTTAGATGTATTACATAGGATATACCAACAGTTATGTTAATAACCAAAAACCTCCATGACTTAACTTGGGTGACTTTTTAACAGTGAATTCCAGGTCACAGCACAGTAACTGTCAGTTCAGCTACACCAAGGTTTCTGAAGACAATGGCTTCTCCACCCAAGCAGTTTGTGAGTAAATTTCAAATGGAACCTAGCATCACCCTGAAATAATTCTAGCTTCATATCATTGGGGTTGTTTACCAGAATGGCTTCAGAGTAGACTAACTTTGCACAGCACATTTTTAATAAAAAAGACACATTTATTCAGCATTATGATCAAACTATTACTTTTAGCAATCAACAGCATGGGTGCAAAAAAAAAAAAAAAACAACCCCACTACATGAAAACCCTTTGTTGGAATGCTTTATGCTTTCCATAGAACAGAAATTGAAATAACCTGTTACACAGTTAGTCACAAATACAGACCTCGAGTTTTTCACCCATAAACATGAGTGTTGTCTAAAACATATCTTCTTTGTAGCAGCTGGGCCCTGCCACCACTGTACTTGACCAAGTTCACAAATCTGTTATAACCTATAGCTTCCCTGTCACTTCTCTGGCTCTCTTTTTCTGCTAAGCTTTGTTTCCTGGCAGTAATTAAAACCTTCTGCAACCTTCTACCACTGCCATAGCTATTGCTGCTGTTGGAACCACCATATCGCCTTAGTTTCATGGTTTGGCTAAGTATTGGCCTCCACCAACATAGGGGCCAGAGCTTCTACCTCCAGTTTCCTCCTTTCATGGGTCCAAAACTTGAAGATTGATTATTGTAATTGTCAAAATCATTACAGCCTCCACTACCTCCAAAATTGCTTCCATCATTACCAAATCCATTATAACTATCCCCACATCCATCATATCTACCACCACCATGAGTTGCCACCAAAGCCATCCTGACCACTGAAGTTTTCTCCACAACCAGAGTTGTCATTCACGTTACCAAAGTTTCCAGAACCACTTTGACCTCTTTGGTTTGATTAAGCACTAGCCATCTCTTGCTTAGGTAGGGCTTTCCTTACTTCACAGTTATGGCCATTCACTGTGTGGTATTTCTGAACAGCAGTCTTGTCTATGGAGTCATGGTCATAATAGGTGACAAAAGCAAAAGCCTCTTTTTTGCCACTGCCTCAGTCAGTCATGACCTACGTTTTCCCCTACTGTTCAAGATAATCTCTTAGATAATGTTCTTCAGTGTCTTCATTAATGCCACCAGCAAAAATATTTTTCATAGTTAAATGGGCACCAGGACTTTGAAAATCTTCTCTTGAGTAAGATGTGGAACCAAAGTTCCCTCTCTGGTTACACATCTCTTCTATCCACTTTGTGGCCTTGCATTCATGGCTGCATCCACCTCCTTCACAATGACATACGTGATGAACATGCAGCCTCTGAAGCACTTGGTGTTTGGATCCCCCATTACCACACAGTCTGTGAGCATTCCCTGTTGCCTAGAATGACTCCTCAGACTCACATCTGTTTTTTTTTCCCAAAACTCAAACCTGTGATGAAGATATTCCATAGTTTTCCAGCTCTTTGGGAGACTCTTGACTTAGACATGACAGCAGCGGAGGAGGGGGACTTTAATGAAGCCTACTTGGCATTGTCCATGGGCAGAAAGGAGTAATCTAACGAATATATCTCCACACTTATTCTTCAGATTTTTAACGTGTTTTCTACTTGTAGTTGATCAAAACGTGATTTTATAGCTTTATGTATTTTGTATAAATACTAATATAGTTTCAAATAAATTTTTACTGACTCATGAAAAGTAAATATAGTGACATGTTTTAGAAGAAATATTTCTGGAACTTTAGATCATAAATTTGATCATCATTGATACTCTTAGATAAGTATATTCCAGGAATTACCCTCACTCTGTTTTCTCTACGACCCTGTTAACCCAAAACTTTGTTACATTAAAAAACAGTTCCTATTTCATGTCACCCAAGGGTCCTCTTGCAAAACAAATGGCCTTGGTCCTCTTGCAAAACAAATGGCCTTGGTCTTCTGGTTTAAGATTTCCAATTGAAACTTCATCACTGAATTTCCTTTCCTTGAGCAAAATGTGTTTGTTGTTATTGCTGCTTTTTAAGTAAAAAAAATAAAATAAAATAAAATAAAAATTGAGCAACTTGATAAGGAGTATCACCTGATCCGATAAACTTAAAACAGGCATATTGGAACAGTAAGACCGACTCCTTCTTTACCCACAGAAACCATATGGGTGAAATTCTGAGAGTTCACACTAATAGCCCCAAATCTAGAAAGAAGTAGACTGATTGGGTATCACTGTGGGTTTTTTTTTTTAAACCTTTTAACCAAATAGTAGAAGAAGTAGTTGATGACAAGGATCAGGTAAAGAGTGGGGAAATTGATCAAGTGGCTGACCCTACCCAGAAGTAAAGTTTCTGTGTAATTTGGATATCCCAAAATTTGATCTCTGACGAAGGACACTTAAACAAAATCTCAGAGGTAAGTAGACTTTGGATATATTATTCTAATACTGAACATTCTACCCACATCTGAGCCCCAACATTTCTTGACTTCAGAGAAGGGGATAGAACATAAAATGCCAACTCTCACACTAAAACTAGGATGGAAAGATTAACTTGTTTTAGATACAGTAGAAAAAGGAAAATTCACACATACTTCGGGAATGTAATATCTGGAGAGCAATCTAACCACAGCAAGATGAAAGAAATGATATTGTAGCGCATGCAGATATCTATGGTGAAAAAAGTAAAAAAGGAAAGAATACAGCATATAAAACTGACAAGAACTGATCATAGAGGAAAAGTAAACTTGAAAGCAGAAGATTTCTTCCAGTTGCTTTGTGCTATGAATCAAAATAATGAGAATCTGAATTCAGAAAACAAGCTGAAAGACAAGAAGATGATAATAACAAAATGAGATGAAATGAGAGGTTACACATGTAAAGAAATACAAATAAATTATGTACAGCAAAACCTAGAATGAAAATTGAACTGCTGACACCTCAATACACATGATCCAGTGAATACAGATAAAGTTAATTAGAGGAAAGCAAAGATACATGGGAGACAGAACATCCAATATAATATAGATAATTGCTGTGACTGAAGAAAAGAACCTAACAGAACAGGTGGATTGAAATAGCACAAGATGTTTCAGGAAGAATTTTATAATTGTTCAGTGGTAAGACCTAATATGATCAAGTTATTGGGTGGGAAACCTCAGGTAGTTCTTTGCCTCCTTCTGGCTGAGATCATGTTCAATCTCCACAGAGCGTATCCTGTGGTCTTTGGATGGCTAGAAACTGTGATTGGAATACCAGGCCACTGGGAGGGGCAGAGTATGTGCCCTGTGGCAGGATGAGCATTGTGTTACCAGCCATCAGGGAGGAGTGTGTGAGAGAAATGGCTCTACCTTTATAGAAGACACCTATTTCTGAATTCCTGAGGTTTGTCTTTGCTTAACTGCATGTCCAGGTCTTAGAACTAGTTATTGAATATTCCTTTATCTTGGACTCCGCTCCCATAAGAAGGAGCATTTATTTAGTACATGGTGTTTCTTACATTTTATTGCATCAGCATTGTTCTTGTCTTACGTTTGCTTCTCTGTGTTGTAAAAAAAAGAGTGAAAACTTGTTACGTGTCTTTTGGCAGTTCATCTAAACCAGATTATGGGGACCTGCCAGCACCTTAGTGTCTCTGACCAGCTCTTGGGCTGACATGTTGACTGAGGAAAAGTAACATGCATTAAGATACAGATTGAGCACCTTCCATGTCACTTGAAAGAGACTTGGATTGGGTCATGTGGAGACTTGTTTCTGTGCTCTCACCATTTCCTTCTGTTTTTGTGCTCCTCTGTTTCAAACTTGAACATAAGATATATATGTGTTTTTCAGAAGTCATGCTAGTTCTTCTCAGGAAACGCTTTGTAGATTGCCATAAAAGTTGCAGTAGTATGCAGTCCATTTTGTTAAAAACATTTACCCAGATGCATTTAAATTATTTATACCATAAGTGAAGTATGGTATTGTGTCTTTAAAAAAGAAAATAAGGGGGAAAAAAACAGAGAAATGCATTGATTGATTGATTGATTGAGAAAGGGAGGGAGGGAGGAAAGAAAGGAGCGGGTGAGAGAATGAGAATGATTAAGACTTCATAGACTTCCAAGCAGAAAAACAAACCACTCAAGAGTGGAAAAAAATCAGACGGGCCGCAGACCTCCACTGGCAACATTCAGTACCAGCAGCATTCAGGGGAGCAGCATCAGCAAGGTGTGTGGGGAAGAAAGGATGGCCCATGAGTATTATACACATTCACCTCTCAAGCTAGCAAGCAGGTATTCTTCAACATGAAAGAATTTAGGGGAAGGTGCACATAGGGGCTTCACTTGGAAAAGCCATTTGACAGTGAAATCTAGCCAATTAATAAAGACTCAAGAAGGAGAAGTTGTGGTAAGAGGAATGTGAGAAGATTGATTCAGCTAAAATGTAGATCCAGTACTATATAACTCTGAAATTATAGAATGGAATGTGCATGATTTGAACCTGGACAATGTAAATGTAACACAAATTGGGAGAAGAAATGGGAGGAAATATAGGTGCTACTGTTTTCAACTTTCAAAGCAGGAAGTTAGTGGAGTCTGTCCAAAATTAAATTATGTATAATTTTAAAATTAAATTGAATTTACTTTCTAAATAATTTTTCATTATTTTTTAAAATTTGGAATATTACATAAAATAATAGCTGGTACTGATTTAAGTGTTATTTGTATTTAATGAATGTCACCATTTTATGTTTGCTTCAAATCATGTATAAAATATTTTAAGATAAAGGGAAGGGTTTAGAGAAAAATAATGAATGCTAATACATTTACCATTCAGGTTAGAAAATAAAACATTGCTAATATAGTTAAGACCCCTGCCTGCCCCACGAAAATCCGAGAGACAATCAGTATCCTGAGAGTGTGGTGTCATTTGTTCACATACGTGTCTTTAGATTTTGAATATGGGCTTCCCAGGTGGTGCAGTGGTAAAGAATCTGCCTGCCAATGCAGGAGACACAAGAGACTTAGGTTTGATCCCAGGGTCAGGAAGATCCCCTGGAATAGGAAATGGCAAGCCACTCCAGTATTCTTGCTTGGAAAATTCTATGGACAGAGGAGCCTGGTGGGCTACAGTCCATGGGGTCCCAAAGAATCGAACACAACTGAGCACATAACACACAAGCGACTTTTGATATATATGAACATATTTATCGTTAATAAAGTCTCTGCATTTAGTTTTTATAGAAACAGTATTCTCCAGTTTGCTTTTTTAGCTTAACATTGTTTCAAGATTTATATTAATAATAGATTGCTTGAGCATTTTTATTTTTTGCTCTTTTATGTAGATGTACTATAATTGATTAATCCATTTACTATTGATGGATACTTATTTCCCTTTTTGCTATTGTGATAAAACGTATCTTATTGACATACAGTAATGTTTTTCATAGTTTAAAAAATTGTATTCAGGAAAACTTATAGAAAGTAAACATTTAAAATATAAAAATAGCATTGGTTCCACTTTGGTTTCTTTTTTCTATTATGTAGATTTAAAGTTAATACTTTATTAAAATTGTCACCTATATTATGATCCCCTTTGTATAAATGTATATTATCCATCTATTCTTCTATATGTATCCATAAAAAATATCTGGAAGAAAGTTTACTTAATACTATTCATTTCTGGGTGACAGAATATGTGGTCATTTTGTATTTTAAAGGTATTTAAATGTATTCATACTATAATTGAAATGGCATAATGATATTCTAGTTTTCTTGAAAATATTACTTTCTAAAGTAAATGGGAGGGAATGAATTGAAAGAGTAGCATTGAAACATATACATTACCATATTTAAAAAAGATTGCTGGTAGGAAGTTGCTATATAGCACAGGGACCTCAACCCAGTGCTATGTGACTACCTAGAAGGGTAGGATGGGCTGGTGAGTGGGAGGGATGTTCAAGAGGGAGGGGACGTACATATACTTGTGGCTGATTCATGTTGTTATATGGCAGAAACCAATACAACATTGTAAAGCGATTATCCACCAATAAAAAATTTTTTTAAAATATAAATTAGGCAAAGAAAAGGAAAGGCTCGGAATTTTTTTAAAGCTAGTTGTCAGTATGTGTCTTTATTTATTTATTTATTTATTCCAGTATGTGTCTTTACTTTTATATGGGGCTTCCCTGATAGCTCCTGCCTGCAATGCAGGAGGCCTAGGTTCAATCCCTGGGTTGGGAAGATCCTTTGGAGAAGGGAAAGGCTACCCACTCCAGTATTCTGGCCTTGAGAATTCCATGGACTGTATAGTCCATGGGATCTCAAAGAGTTGGACAACACTGAGTTGGACTTTCACTTATTTTTATATGGTTAAATGAAAGAAAAGTTATAGTAATGGAAGTCCCTTGACTATAATGCAACCTGCAAGTGATCTAGTTTATAGAAGTTTTCAGGAAACACTAGAAAATTCAGTTGGTTTTCTTTTTCGTTCCCAGACAGTGTAGCCCCGTTGCCCCTTCCTGAATTCTCAAATGCCTAATAGGCCCAGATACTAGGTTTGTTTGCTCAGGTACCTCCCCACATCCATCATAGATTTAACGAACATCTCCAAAGTGGATTAGGTTACAAATAAAGACTCCAAGATGTTCTGTTTCCTTGTTTGGGTGAAAATATGATCTGTTTGTTTTGTAGGTATGACCTTGCTTCTAGGGAGTGGCTTGCACTGAACCCTTCTGTGAACAGTGTGGTTGTTAGATATGGCCATTCTTTAGCATTATACCAGGTAAAATGTCTCTACTCTACTAAGCTAGAAACTCAACTCTTCCATAGTTACTTTTATCATATTATGGGATTGATAGCTATTTAATGTTGGAGTTTTTTCCTAATCTTTTTTATTGTGGTATGGTAAACTATGCATAACAAAATTTATGATCTTAGCCATTTTTAAGTACACAATTCAGTAATAGTAACTTCACTCATAATGTTGGAGTCATCATCACCATCCATCTTTGTAATTCTTTTGATCTTATGAAATTGCAGTTCCATGCTCATTTAACAGTAATTCCCCATTCCCTCCTACCTCTTACCCCTGGTAACCCCCGTTATACTTTCTCTGATTTTGACTTCATTCTTGGTTTTAATTAGGGGAAAACTTTAATATTTGAGGGGTATATAATTGGTTAAGTTAAAGTTGAATCTAACCTGAGAGATTTAAATGGATTCATAGTCAAACTGGGATATTATGAGTATGGTACTAAATGATTAATAATTAACTTAGTGTAGATTAACTTTTACATTCATTAGCAGGTTTAGCCAAGAATTACAATGTAACTGAATAGTCATTTTCATTTCCCTGTTGTGTAGTTTATTTCAGCTTTATTTTTCCAAATCATATTATAGTGTAAAAAATCTTATATGAGGAAATCCAAGAAAAGTGGCCAAGTATTAGGGATAAAAGTTATGATTTATTTTGTTCTTTCTCCATCCTTTTCCTAATAATTCACTGAAAGGTGCTTTTCACTAACACTTTTTAAGCTAAGAATAATACTGAGGTTTTGAACTGTTCACTTTTCTGTGTGTAGAATGGATCCTTTTGATATTTTTTAGAATTTTGTTTACATTTTTTCCCCCAGGATAAAATTTACATGTATGGAGGAAAAATTGATTCAACGGGGAATGTGACCAATGAGTTGAGAGTGTTTCATATTCATAATGAATCATGGGTGTTGTTGTCCCCCAAAGCAAAGGAACAGTATGCAGTGGTTGGGCACTCGGCGCACATTGTCACGTTGAAAACTGGCCGAGTGGTCATGCTGGTTATCTTTGGTCACTGCCCTCTCTATGGATATATAAGCAGTGTGCAGGAATATGACTTGGGTAGGTATATTTTTTTCAGTGAATATTTTTTGAATGTCAAATTTAAAGTAGTATGTATTTGTTACTGTCAATTTGGCAGGGAGCCAAAGATGGCACTTAATGCTAACAGATTGAAGTTTGGCCACCTGGATTTGTATTAAGTTTTAGGTGGCCTTCCTTTAAAAATGATTAGAGAAAAGTTATGTGTATCAAGTTTCCTGAAATCTCTTTTGTCTTAAGCTAATTGGTAATTTTAAGTATTTGAGAGGAGGATCCTGCAACATTTGCCTGAACTGTTTGCTCTTTCCAGGTAAGAACACGTGGAGTATATTACACACCCAGGGTGCCCTTGTCCAAGGTGGCTACGGCCATAGCAGTGTCTATGATGATAGGACCAAGGCTCTGTATATTCACGGAGGCTACAAGGCTTTCAGTGCCAATAAGTACCGGCTTGCAGATGATCTCTACAGATACGATGTGGACACCCAGATGTGGTGGGTGCTTTTTCTTGAGCTTTCACTTTAGGATGTGAATTATGTCAGTTGCTGGGAAAATTGTACGCCAGTTTTGTTTTCAAGCCTTTCTGATACTTCTCTTCATCACTGTAAACAGAGAAATTGTGAAACAAGCAGAAAGTGATAAGTAGTAGTATCTAGAAGTTGTGAAATAAGCAGTAGGTGATAAAGCAGTAGTATCTATAATTTTGTAGTAAGTTGATTAGAACCTTGTGTTTTGTTTTTTGTTTTTACTGTTTTTCCATTTCCATTCACTCAGTACCACTGTAAAATCTTAGTTCTTCAGAGTCCTAAGGAATAAACTGTTCTATATAGCTGAGTTTATGCACACTGTTGTAATTAAGTTTGCTTTTTAGCCTTTTCTTGATGACCAAGATATTATCATTGGGGTCAGTTATTGGCATCATTTCATGAAATCATCAAACAGAGATGGCTTCAGTACCCAAAAGTATAGAGCTCTCCTCATTCTACTCTCTTTTGGTCTGTATAAAGTATGCTAATCTTAATAAATATATGGCAAATTTGAGTTATGAAATAATTATAAAGCAATAGTTTCTCTGCTTTTTGTATTTCCTTACATATCTGAGACTGAACTATGGATACATTGTATATTATCTGTCATTAAAATTGTTATTTCTAGTGACTGTGGAATACTCCATCATGTGGGTATACTGAGACTTCACAGTTGAAAGTTTTGGTTTCTAGCCCTTGTCTTATTCATAAAGATTGTGTGTAAGCTTCCATCTATATTTCACATGATTTCTACTCAGAAACTAGAATTACAGAGTGATAGGGTATGAATATCTTTAAGACTCAACATAGTTTATTAAAATTCTCCTACATCTTTTGATTTTACATGTTTATTGTTGAGAAAATTACTTATATACAGAGAAAAATGTAAAAGTATTTGCACATTTGGATCTGAAGTTAAGAAAATGGTTATGTTTGTATTAGCAAATAGATGCTAAACATTCTAAAGAACTAACCTTGTATTTATTATTTTTAAATAAACTCAAAAGGACCATTCTTAAGGACAGCCGATTTTTCCGTTACTTGCACACAGCTGTGATAGTGAGTGGAACCATGCTGGTATTTGGAGGAAACACACACAATGACACATCCATGAGCCATGGGGCCAAATGCTTCTCTTCAGATTTCATGGCTTATGACATTGGTAAGTTTCCCAAAGCCATTTTAGCTTCAAGAATCTTTTTTGTCCATAACCAGCATTTAAAAAGAAACAGAAAATATCTGTAGTTAAAAGTGGTCAAACTGTTTGAAAGAGGTCCAGACGGAGTTTTTTATGTTAATTTGACTGATCGTAATTACTTCTTTATCAGATTCTTTTCAAGTCCCTCCTTTGATGGGTTGGGGTGATTGGGCTCTCCTGTGTTATAATTAAAAGCCTTATATAGTGTATTATGTAATTGTGACCACCAGCATTGTGTTAAGTTGGTTTAAGTCTAGCTTTATTAATTCCCTTGAAACTGTTTTCACACATGCTTGATGTAATAACTTGGACAGGCATGTTTTAAATATTTGGTGTGGTAATTGTATTGACCAGAAGAGGGCAATGTTGGTTCATGCAAAACAAATATTAGAAATTCTTTTGTGTAAATATCATCAGATGTTCTTTTTTAACAGACATTTAAGTGCAAGCCACTGAGCTTGTACATTGAGGATTGTAAAGGGAATAAGTTGCAGTCCTTGGCCTCATGGTGGGGAAAGCAGAGAATGGAGCAGACAATATCACTGCAATTTAGGGTGTTATGTGCCTGAGAAGAACATATGAGAGCACCTGTGAACACCCCTTAACTCTTAGGGATGAGGGTTGCAGTCAGGGAAAGTCGTCTTTAATTGGGGTATAATTGTTTTACAATGCTGTGTTAGTTTCTGCTGTACCACAGTGTGAGTCAGCTAGATGTATACTTGTATCCCCTCCCTCTTGGGCCTCCCTGGCCCCCTCACCCCACCCCTCTAGGTCATCACAGAGCCCTGGGCTGAGCTCTCTGTGCTACACGGCAGCTTTCCACTAGCTGTCTGGTTTATGCATGGTAGGGAAAGCCTTCTTGAGAAGGGCCTTGCAAGCTGGGTCCTAAGAACACTGGGAAGTCAGCTGGACCAGGTTAGGTAGGACTTCTCAGTCAAAGGAACCCCATGTGTAGAGACACAGAGGTGTTAAGAGACTATGCTACATAACTTGGGGCCTCTGAATAGTTAGTACTGGCTGTATCCTAGCAGCTCATCAGGGAAGAGTGGCTTTAAGCAGAATTAGAAGCAAGCAGCTGTGTGGTCAGAACTTGAGGGACTTGTTATGCTGAGGTGTTTATGCTTTTTGAAGAATCTTAAAGAAGAGGTAATAGAGTTGTATTTGTGTCTGAGGGAGATCTCTTTGTGGCATTACGATGAGTAGTTGGGGAGGGGTAAGATGTGTAACAAGGCTTTTGATAAAAGTCCTTAGGAGGGTTTGAGCCAAGGCTGTGGAAGTAACCGTGAGGATAAAGAGACGAATGGGTTTGAGAATTACTAGGAACCTGTGTTTTGAAAGCAGTGACAGCATCTTTATCTGATATCTGGTGTAGGCCACAGTAGATGGGTTTTTTTTTTTCCCTCAAGGGTGGAACTAGAAGGACAGCGTCTGGGAGTAAGTGAGTAAATTGAATTTGAGGGCGTGTTTAACTGGAGATGACTATGGGACAGAGAGGTACAGAAATCACTGGGGAAAATGTAGGAGGGGCTGAACTTTGTATAGGGAGCATGTGTCATCAGGAACAAACAAAGAACCAAGGGATAGATCCATAAAGAAGCCTGAAAGAGAATGGAGACTGCAAAAGCATGTTGGAGAAGTAGAGGAAAATGAGGCAAGACTGGGGACCTGTGAGGGAGCAGTTACCAGTGGCTACAGAGGGATGAAGTAAAATAAGGACTGAAGAGTCTTTCAGATTTCGCAACCAAGAGGTCATTTATTACCTTCTAGACACGGAGGAAAGATCCAGATTATAGAAAGCTGAGAAGTAATGCATGTTGAGATGAATACAGTCAGTGTTGACCATTTTCACTTAAAAACAGACAAACAGAAAAACCCTTGTCTGTGAAGGCAAGAAAAGGGGTAAGTTGAGTGCCTCCTTGGGCATATTTAAATGCTGTGGTAAAAGTCAAGCGGGACAAGAGGAAGGGCTCCCACCACACTGGTTTTAGGGAAGGAAGCAGGAGGCTGTGGGAGTTGATGGCCTCTGTTCTACATGTGAGGAACACCACAGAGTTTAGGCTGGGTAGGAGAAGTGAAAGCTTTTGTGGTCAAGGCTGAATAATTGTCTAGATTGAGTGTGAGTGTAAAAGTCTCCGTGTCTGGGAGTAGGAGACAGTGAGTCAGAGGTTGGTATGGTTCAGCAGCACTAGTTGGTATTGAGGTCCAGAAGAGAAGTTGCTAGCTTGGATCAGAACAAAGGAAAATAAGTAGATCTAGGGGATCTAGGAAAGGACCTTTTAGAAATTAGATAAAGTTGGTTATTATTATTATTGTAGTTTTAATTTTCTACTTGTATTTTCCTTTTCTAGTTACTGAGTTTGGGCAAAGCAACATAGAGTGGAAAATCATTATGGAATTAAATGCTTTACTTACGTAAGCTTTGAAAAATGTAAAATTTGATTAAGTTAGAAAACACTGTAGTGGGTAATATTGATGGGCAACAGAGTGAGTGATAAGGATGTCATGGAAGTTGGGTGTGTTCACTAATTAGATTTATTTATTGGATTTTGGTTGTGCTGAGTCTTCATTGCATTCATTAATTAGAATTGCTCTAGAGTCCTACCTTTTTTTCATGCCCTGCTGATCTGTTGCTGCTGAGTTTTAACTCAGAAATAATGGTGTGACTAAGAAAAACTGAGAGCTGTGTTTGTGTTTATTATAGTCTTCTTTCCCAAAGAAATTGCCAGTCTCAACTGATTATGAATAATGGTCCCTTCTGAAGTGTGTTTTTCTTGCTCCTAGATTGTGACCGATGGTCAGTGCTTCCCAGACCTGATCTCCACCATGATGTCAACAGATTTGGCCACTCAGCGGTCTTATACAACAGGTAATTGAAGAAGTGCTTGCTCCTTTTCTCTTATGTTTGAAATGAAGTAAAATGTGAAGTGATATTGAACTTACATATTATTTGCTGGATTACTTTACCCCATTTGTTTTTCACAGAATTATGTTAGGTATGGATTTCCTGATTTATATTTAAAATATTTGATGTGGATTTGAATTACTTCTAATGCCATGTTTGTTGATGTGGTTTTAGAAGTAAGCTATCTTTGGTGTTGTCTGAGTGCATAGGATAACAAAAGTTGTATGCAGTTACTGTCTTATACCCTTTGCCATTTGCTATCATTTGTGGTGCTTAGGTTGTTGCATTTCTTGTCTTTTGTCTGAGTGGTGAAGAAAGATTTTTAAAAAGAGGGCACTTCAAAAAAAACTTAGTTATGGGAACAGAGATGGAAGATTCTGGTGCTTCATATAGATCAAGTCTGTGGCGGTTCATACAATTCAAGTCTTTGTATTATCTGAAGTCTGTTTCATTGCATCATTTGGAAGTGTCTGGCCCAAACTCACAGAGCTCTTCATAAATCTGCCCCTGGAAAAGCATCTGTCTTATAAATGAGCTCCAAAGTGGCTATGTGACTTAAACCTTATTTTTATTTGTTAAAATACTCTAATCATGTTAATTTTCTCATTTTTGTTTCTATTTTGATTACTGTTGTTTGCTTCATCTTTTAAAATTCTTGGCCTTATCAGTCCTGAAACTACTTAAATGCTATAGAGGCTATGTATATTATGTTAGGATTCCCTTCGTTTTCAAATTTTCTTTTGTCATAATGCAAGTTAGATGAGGCAATTGACTTTGGATGAGGGAAGATAAGAAAGCAACCTATGACCTGAAACTATCACAACATTGTTAATTTGCTATACCCCAATACAAAATGTTTTGCTGTTAAAATAATAAAAATTTAAAAACATTTAAAAAAAGCAACCTATCTTGGAGATGTGAAGGAAGAGTAAAACTTAGACTCTGGAAAAAGGGACATCTTTCACAAAGTAAACACTTAGTTGAAACTTAGCAATAAATATGGTTTTACAGTAGAAACATTTGTTAAGTATAGATTAAAGTGGAGGGATTTTTTATTATAATTTGAGATGTTATGTTAAATTGTAATATGTATTGCCTCAGTAAGGAAAACCCTTAAAGTTTTCTAGTAAATGCCTGTTGATGCTTTTCATCTGAAAAGCAGTGGGTCCATTTTGTTATCATCTTACCTATGGGTGCCTGGCCTCAGCTCTTTTCATCTTTATTTAATGTTTTCCTAGCATAGGACTTGGCACGTAATAGAAATTTGCTAAATGGCAGCTACTAGTACCATAATGATAATTAGCAAATAAGTGGATTTGCTATCAAAATATTTGGAAGTTTTATATGAACTCAGAGAAGTTGACAAGTTACCATAGATGTAGTTTAACCATGAATCAAAATTGGAAATGGCTTGCCTGAGTTATAATGTGTTTATTTTTTTATAATCCCAGTGGAATTTTTGAGCCTGAATGTTTCTGTGTGTATGCACAGGGTTGGAGGGGGCAGGGCATGACAAGGGAGTCATGTAGGAAAAAAAATCCATGGCTATTTTAATATTTTTTCAACACTTTTCTTACTGTAGTGTGGTTGATTCACAGTGTTGTGTTAATTTCCGCTGTAATGGTTAGTTTAATTTTGTGAAGTAAATTACCTAAGGAGAAACTTGGATTCACATGATATTCACATGTTTTGAAGGATGGTTCCCTTAATTGAGCCTCAGCATGGGGCCAGCTGTGCTTCACTTAGTTGTTGGGCTTGTGGTTTTTGAGGGAGGCAGGAAGAAGCGTGGGCTGGGGGTATTGAGACTGCTGCAGATGCAGCTGTTCTTTCCAGCTCATTGCTCCAAGCTTCTCTGAAGGACTCTGCCTACCCTCACATGGCAGATGTGACCAGAGGATTCAGGATTGCTGAGAATACCTGCTGTACTGGGAGGCAGATGGTGCTTATTGGGTTCAAGCAATAAATTGACTAGTTGAATCCAGACTACATAATATGATACCAAGTAAGCCGATATGAAGTTAAAAATTAAACCTGGTGTTCGTTTTTGGTTACTGAAATATGTCAGTTTTCAGATACAGTAAAAATGCAGCCACAGAATCTTTATGCTTTAGTCAGTCCTCTGTTGATTTGGGGAAAATTGAGACACAGTGAGAATGAATTGCTTGATGCCTCATTGTGGGTTAGTACTAAACTTCCTGGCAGATTATAGCCTGTCAGAGTTGGAAGAGAAATCATCTGTTCCACTGATTAGAATACAGCTTGCATTAAATTTCTATATGCACTCATCTCTTTCTTATTGGTCTGTGTTTTCATTACACAGTTTTGATTAAAGAGCCTTTATCTATGCTAGCAGTCAGAAAGAGTAGATAGGTTATTGTAACTGTTCTGAGTAGTCACAGGCCATTGAGAAAGGTTGGAATTTGGGAGGTAAGGTATAAGAGTGATTTTTGAGATCTTGAAAGTTAACTTTTTACAGAACTTTTGATACGTGAGGTTTGTCTAAAGATTTTTAAAAGTATATCATGCATTTGTTTATGTAGGTTTCCAGTAAACTCGTTTTCTCTTTTTTTTTTTTCTTTTAGAACCATGTATGTATTTGGTGGTTTTAATAGTCTCCTCCTCAGTGACATCCTAGTATTCACCTCGGAACAGTGTGAAGCACACCAGAGTGAAGCTGCTTGTCTCGCAGCAGGACCTGGTGTCCGGTGTGTGTGGGACACAGGGTCATCGCAGTGTGTCTCCTGGGAGCTAGCACCTGAAGCACAAGAAAAGATAAAGTCAGAATGTTTTTCTAAAAGAAGTATGTTTTTTTTTTCTCTTCTTGAAATGTAGTTAATTTGAAATCTCATTTTATCACAATTGTGAAGTCACTTATCCTCCGTGAACTTTCAGTGTTCATTTTATTATCCAAAATTATTCCAGTAATAACATAGGCAAATGCTTTACGGATGTTTGAAAATTGGTTTGTAAACATTTGTATAGTGGATGGGAACATGCCATGTCTGCTGTTTGCTAATGATGAAGAAAACACATTTTTAACATTGCATAGACTTTGTATACCTACTCCAGAGGAAAAGGAAAGTGAAGTCACTCAGTCGTGTCGAACTCTTTGCAGCTCCATGGACTGTAGCCTGCCAGGCTCCTCCATCCATGGGATTTTCCGGGCAAGAATACTGGAGTGGGTTGTCATTTCCTTCTCCACGGGATCTTCCCAACCCAGGGATCGAACCTGGCTCTTCCAAATTGCAGGCAAACTCTTTACTATCTCAGCCACCGGGGAATCCCCTTTTTTATCAGTTTCAGAACCTAGATGTTTATTTCTGCACTATCCCCATATGTTAGCTACTAGCTACCTATGATTATCAAACACTTGGAATGAGGCTGGTATGGCTGAAGAAATGAATTTTTATATTTTAAATAAATTTAAAAACTACACGTGGAGACTTCCCTGGTGATCCAGTGGTTAAGACTCTGCTGTTCTGCAGCAGGGGACATGGGTTACATCTCTGATTTGGGAACTAAGATTCTGCATGCTGGGCAGCCAAAAAGAAATAAAAAATAAAAACAACACGTGGTTAGTGGCTACCATATTGAATTATGTAGTTCTGACATTAAGGAAAAGATTAAGAGGACCAATCCAGAAATGCTATGTTGAAGTAGATTGTTCTAATAGATAGAAGTAGAGTTACTGTCTTTGCAAAGTATTCTTTTCTAACCTCTCTAGTTGAGCACAGCAGTGATAGCAAGGCAGGCAGTTGCTGAAGATGAACAGTGATCCCTGCTTCTAGAACCACCCCTTGTATTGTCCAAGTTTTCTTCACTTTACCTGCTCAGCTTCTTATTACCCTTTTTTTCTGACATACAGCACAGGGCAATATAGTGAAGTCATATGTGAGAAAGTCTTTTAAAAGTAAGAAAAATGTCTCTGCAAATTACTTTTTCACTTCAGTTTATTTAAAGTATGTTGGCTGAGTTTCTTAACTATTAGGGTTACCATGGCCTAGTAGTTACCATGTGAGTTATGATGGGCAGAGGCAGCTTTCAACTCTCCTGGAATGTTCCAGATTAAACTGAACATAAATCCTCAGTAAGAACGTCCAGTCAACTTTGCAGGTTCATTGGTGGTCTGGTGAGTGCTAGAGAACCAAGATGATCAGAACTTTTTAGGGCTAGTCACTGTCTCCTAAAAGGGATAAAAGCAGTGAGGTAGTTATTTTTTAACCATAAGTTAAAAAGTTCAAATTAAATGTGCAGGTTTGTAGGAAATAGTATTTAATTCCCTTAGATGATTCACTATGAACTCATCTCCAGTGTCATCTTCCTGTCACTCTGCTTTCTGTGTGGGCCCAGGCTGTGGAGTGCTGACAAGGACAGGAAGAACAGCCTCAGGAGCAGGTTGCTAGGCTCTTTGTGAGGGTGCACCCTGCCTTTTCTTGTCCATGGAGTCTACCATGTACCATGTCCATGAATGGTTGAATAGATGAGGCAGAAGTTGTGCAGCTTCTCTTTCATTGCTGACCTTGACCCATCTAGGGTCACTAGGAAATCAACAGGTCTGTAGTAACCCAGAATTTCTTACATATATGTGTATTGCCTTTTTTGAGGTTCTGTGTGCTGCCTGCTTCCTGCACCCGGAGCAGCCTTGCCTTTCTAGCTAGGAGGAATGGCTTGGTCTCCTATACTTCTTTGTTTGACTCCAGGGCAGCTCTTGGTGTTCATTGAATTGCTAGTTGGTTTCTTTCTTGGGAAGAAAAGTCTTCAAAAAACCAGACCTGTTTCCCTTATTGTTGAATTATTCTATCTTTGTTTTTTACCTTCTGTGTACTTTTGTTGGGAGGGTGGAGTACAAAATGGCTTTTCTTCATATTGTTTACTTATTTCTAAATACTATTTAAACCTGAACACACCAATACATTTTCCTGCCAGCTTCACTCCTCATTTTACTTTCAACCCTTGTTACTTTGTTGTTGTTGTTGTTGTTGTTTTTGTGTCAGTGTCTTATTGTGCTCAACATCAGCTATAAGGGACTGTGACTTTTCTGAAAAGAAGCTGTCACAGTTGATGAGTTTTCCTTCTCTTCACAGTTTTTGACCATGACAGATGTGACCAGCTCACGGATTGTTACAGCTGCACAGCCAACACCAATGGCTGCCAGTGGTGCAATGACCACTGTGTCCCTATGAACCACAGCTGCACAGAAGGCCAGGTCAGTTTCTCAGGGATTTCAGAGGACAGAAGAATCCCCAGTGGGGTTAGGTCTAGATTTTAGTATGTATGTTATAAATACTAGCCCAGAATTATTTTTGAAATCTTCAGTGTTGATTTGGATTTTACCGTTGAGTCAAGTTTCTTTAGTAAGAGACGCTCTATATCTCCAAATTCCAAAGGTTCTACTAGCCAGGAGGATTGATGTTTGTGTTTTAGAAGAAGGCAAGACTGTTATTCTGAGTATGCCCCAGTCCCTAGGCATGGCTGTGGCTAAGGGCCAGATTCCTGGCATGAAGTTTGTAACAGTGTGCTCCCTCTACCAGTGCTAGGTTGGGGAGCAGTTTAGGACTTGAGACTGAAAGTGAGTCAGGTGTGTAGCTGCCAAAATAGTGGAAATAATAGACTTTGCAGAATCTCCTTGTCTTACGTTATATTTTGACTCAGCCTAATTTATGCTTATCATTTTGATTTTTATTAGATTGTAAGGCAAAACAAAGATAGAATGACTCAACTTTTATAATTTTTGATGGTTTATAAGACATTCTTTGTCAGTCAGGAAAGCATCTCATAAAAGATAAAATTTTTATACTGTTTAGGAGATGATTTAAAAAGCAGCAAATTCAACATTCACATTTTACAGATGCATAAGTTGAAACATGGTGTTTAAGAGAATGCACTCTTTCCTTGCCAGATCCTTGCATGTCCTTGAACATTTCACTGTAATGTTTCCACTGCAGTGCTGCTTCACCTACACCTTATTTGTTTATCTGTTTGTTTGTCATTTGCGTCCTCAGTTAGCCTTTGTTGTTTTTAGTATCCTAGTTGCCCTTACCTTGAGTTCTCTCTGTGGATATAAGAGAAAAGCTTTTGTCCATTGTATTCTAGATCTCCATTTCCAAGTATGATTATTGCCCCAAGGATAACCCCATGTATTATTGTAACAAGAAGACCAGCTGCAGGAGCTGTGCCCTGGACCAGAACTGCCAGTGGGAGCCCCGGAATCAGGAGTGCATCGCCCTGCCCGGTAGGCATTGCAGAGGCATCTTGGTGTGGGTGGGCCCAGAGACTTCACACGCATCACTGGCAATACTGTGCAGCCTAGACTGAACCCAGCAAATGGGGAGAGCTCATTTTATCCATTCATCCCCCACTCCATTATTGCGGTGGTTATTTTTTAAAGCAGAAATATAGTTCTTAAGTATTTACTTCTCCCATCCTTTGAAAGCAAGTGAAGCGTCATCTGCTGCTGTGAAGAATCGAATCACAGCCTGACTCCGTGTCATTGAGCCTGCTCCGTTGCCCCCATCCCACTCTGTGGTCCTAACCTGGGAGTAGAAAGCAGCAGTCTCAGTGGCCAGTCTGCGGCGTACTTTGTGAAGTGTGTCTCTTATTGACCATTGGGGTCAGGCTGTCAGCACCTTCTGACAAGAAGGAAAGGAGCAGTGCACTTGTCAGCAGCACTTCCTGAAATGGCCCAGCCCCAGATAGCTCAATTGATAGCACTTCTGAGGTTCAGGATGATGAGTTGGGAGCCTGAAGCCAACCAACTGTGGCTGAAACTCTGATATATTTGCTCATCAAGAAGTCCAGGAGGTGGTCTGCTGTGGCTCTGTACGATAGAAGTACAGGGTAACTGGGCTCTACTGAGCCCCTCTTGAATGTCCTTTGGAAGCACTTGATTCAGCTTGCTGGAGTGGACTTCTTGTTCTTTACCTCATTACATCACAAACTTGAGTGCACAGCAAAGTACCTGGGGGTCTTGCTAGAAGCCAGAATCTGGCACAGATGTGTGGTGGGGCCCTAGAATCTGCATTTCAGCAAGCAGTGACACTGATGCCACACTCTGAGGAGCCAGTCTTTATCTGCTCTTAAGTGATCCCTCTCCTGTGACTCTCCCTTCATCTCACTGGCTGCTGATGAACATTGTTGAGGGTATCTCCAGGGTACTTTCGTTCTAATGAAGTTGCTCTGCTCATGCCCTGTCTTCCAGGAAACATGTATAACTTCTGAGCAGCTCTTTTTGTGGGTTCAGGGACGTCACAAGAGCAGATACAAATTTCCCTGGTTTGGCTTGCTTCCCCAAAAGGCTCTTTCCATCTCGCTTTTGGGATGTTTTGTGTAACTTGAGTTTACCTTCCACTTGATATGAAAACTGTGTGTCTTTTGTCAACTTGTTCACTCACCAACTCACTTCTGTCCTTGAAGGTTTCTACCCCATCTTTTCAGTAAGCATATTCATTTCTCTACTTTTTGCTTAGGATTTTAGTCTTGTTTCTAATTGTTCTTCAAAAGATGGTTTATAAATTTAATGCTGTCATCAAACAAATGTTTTTCTCTAAGACATGGGAAGATTGACCTCAGCATATGCACTTGAGGTCCAGGAAATAAGACTTATAAACATTTTAAAAATTCTTTTTATTCTGTATTTGATCCTTGGTAATGTGTCTGATACACTCACCTCATCCAAATGAAGTATCTAGAATTGAACTCAAAAGTATTATTTAGATTTCCAGTGGTTCAAAGTGGTATTATAAGTAGTTTCATGTGATTTCTAAACCTCTTTGTTTTCTCTCCCCTCTTTAATAAAGAAAATATCTGTGGCATTGGCTGGCATTTGGTTGGAAACTCATGTTTGAAAATTACTACTGCCAAGGAGACTTATGACAATGCAAAATTGTCCTGCAGGAACCACAATGCCTTTTTGGCTTCTCTTACAACTCAGAAGAAGGTAGAATTTGTCCTTAAGCAGCTGCGAGTCATGCAGTCATCACAGAGCATGGTGAGCTAAAATCCTTGGAAGTTTCTAGTATCCACCTTTCTACAAACAGCATAACTGCAGCTTACCTGTGACATGCTTGGCAGGAGAAGGAATGCTAGTAAGTGCAGTGTAATAGATTGTAGAACTGCACTGTCAGATTCTCTTTCTTTAATGTTATATATTTTTTTCTTATCTTGAAATTTCCAACACATTTTTATTAGTCATATTTCATTAAATTACATATCAATAATTATGTGTATTTTGAATAGTAACATGTTGACAAATGCACATATCCTGTTATATCTGTAGATTATTTCATACCTATTTGATCCCTAGGTTCTGCTGGGATGGGGGAGGCGGGTGCCATTATTAATTAGCTTAGTTGAATTAAGCCAGGTTTCAGGCATTATTACAGTGTATAATATGATTTAATGTTAATTATCCTAAAAAATGGACATCTGTGGGTCTTTGTTAGATCTGATCAGCCCAAAAGGAGAGGGCATCTTCTTATTAAGAGTTTCTGAGCACAGAAAGGCCCCAAGTTCTCTTTCTGTCCATCCACTGCTCTTGGGCAGCTTGTAGTTGATATACAACAATGACATTTTGTGTTTTTTGTGTCCTAGACATTTTGTGTCCAGAGTCCTAGAACAGTGGTCCCACCCTCAGTTAACTGATAGTCACAAGACAGTGCTCTTTCAACAGTTCATAGTCTTGTGATCAGATTGACGGTTGAGAGACCACTAAAGTAATGTGCTTCCACAGCTATAAATCTAGACTTAGAGCCCTGGTTTGTTTGGAAAAATAAGAAAGGGCGCTGTAACCTTTAGGACAGAGGCAGGCTGACAGACAGAGAGGTAACTCCTGAAGACAGAAGGAATGAGCTGGACTCTGTGCATTGATCAAAGATACAGAGATTGAGGGTCGAGCTGCAGGTAAGTTTGCATAACTGGTGCAGACTGAATGGGAAGGAATTGCTGTAGCTGGGCCTTATGAGAGAGATCAGTACCAAATCCTGTAAGTAAATAAATATCACTCACTACAACTAAAAGTAACAACTTTTGGGTGGTGGTGTTGTTGCTATTTTTAAAGTCTCAATAAGCATTTTCCCTGGAGAAGGAAATGGCAACCCACTCTAGTATTTTTGCCTGGAAAATCCCATGGACAAAGGAGCCTGGTGGGCTACAGTTCATGGGGTTGCAAAGAGTTGGACATGACTGAGTGACTGAGCACACAATATTCATGTTTATTTTTTCCTCCCCAGAATGGAAATACTGTACATTTTGTTTTTGTAACTGACAAAATTTAAAATATCTTTTATTTCTGGGCTAAACTTTGTGCAAAATTTTTTTTTAAACTGCAACAAGAAGGACATTTCAGTAGAGCAAGAGACAGACTTTCCTAGGAATGAATTCCCAGGAATTCATTGACCTATTATTCCCTATGAAATTTATTGATGGCCAATACGCTCTGCCTCCCCAGCTGAACATGGGTATCTTCAATCATCTAACCTAGCCAGAGTTCCCAAAACAGCCTTAGGTAACAATAGGCATATAACCAATGATTCATACATACTGATATGGTATTTCATGTATAAATAGACATTTCAACCAGCTTGGGGGTGGCTATCTCTTCATAGCATTTGTCATAGAGTATAGAAATTTAGGAACTTTGCTGTTAATCTCTGTGAAAATTTTGATGTCTTCTCTGACATCTTTCTTTGATGTCTTTTCTGTCCTTTGTAAAATGGCCATATTAAAGTGCCAGGAATGATAAGTAACATAAAAATAAAGGTTTGCACTAATCCACCATGACTGATTTGGGATAAGGAGGTTTTCCTGTGTCCTTTGGATACATGTAACTTAATAGTTTTTATCTAGAAGCTAGTTTGGGTCAAGATATTGATTATTTTCATAGCTGTGTCTGTTTTGCCTACAGTCCAAGCTCACCTTAACCCCATGGGTTGGCCTTCGGAAGATCAATGTGTCCTATTGGTGCTGGGAAGATATGTCCCCGTTCACAAATAGTTCACTACAGTGGATGCCATCTGAGCCCAGTGATGCTGGATTCTGTGGGATCTTGTCAGAACCCAGTACTCGGGGCTTAAAGGCTGCAACCTGCATCAATCCACTCAATGGTAGTGTCTGTGAAAGGCCTGGTAAGTATATGGTTGCATTACGCATTACAGGACATTCACTGAAAGAGAAACTGTAGGAGGCAAAATTAAGTGTTGTGAAATTTTCATGAAATGACAGTTGGAGTATTGATTTCAAGCTTATGAAACAGAGGATAATGCAGAATTTTTAAAGCAGGAGGAACTAGCATGAGCTATGAACAAAACGAAAAATAACTAGCATTCTCCTGGTGGCTCAGTAATAAAGAATCTGCCTGCAGTGCAGGAGATGCAAGTTTGATCCCTGGATCAGGAAGATACCCTGGAGAGGAAATGGCAACCCACTCCAGTATTCTTGCTTGGAAAGTCCCATGGACAGAAGAACTCTGTGCATGGGATCGCAAGAGTCATACACGATTTAGTAACTAAACAACAATATTCTAACTTGTTATTTAACAATGAGATTGATTGGTTGATTGACCACAAAAAGTATTGAGAATTGATCCAAAAGGCAAATTTCTAAGTGTTGGCAGAGAAATGTTGTGGAAGATAGAACAAAACATAAAAAAAAAATAAGTCAGAAAAGCAAGCAGATCACTGCAGGGATACTGAACAGAAAGATAGTGTCAGTGGGGAGAAAAATAATTGGTGTAGTCCTGTGGGTCAAGAGGCAACAGAACCAGACATGAAACAACTAATTGGTTCAAAGTTGGGCTATATGTTGTATCCTACTTACATATGAACAAAACCTACTTATATAACTTAGAGTACATCATATGAAATGCCAGGCTGGATGAATCACAAGCTGGAATCAAGATTGCCAGGAGAAATATTGACAAACTTAGATATGCAGATGATACCACTCTAATGGCAGAAAGTGAAGAGAAACTAAAGAGCCTCTTGTTGAGAGTGAAAAAGCTGGCTTAAAATTCAACATTAAAAAAACTAAGGTCATGGCACCTGGTCCCATCACTTCATGGCAAATAGAAGGGGAAAAAGTGGAAGCAGAGACAGATTTTATTTTCTTGGGCTCCAGATTCACTTTGAACAGTGACTGCAGCCATGAAATTAGACGACACTTGCTCCTTGGAAAAAAGGCAATGACAAACCTAGACAGTGTATTAAAAAAAGCAGAGACATCATTTTGCCGACAATGGTCCATATAGTCAAAGCTATGGTTTTTCCTGTAGTCATGTACAGATGTGAGAGTTGGTCCATAAAGAAGGCTGAGTGCCAAAGAACTGATGCTTTTTAATTGCAGTGCTAGAGAAGACTCTTGAGAGTCCCTTGGACAGCAAGGAGACAAAAGCAGTCAATCCTAAAGGAAATAAATCCTGAATATTCATTGGAAGGACTGATGCTGAAGCTAAAGCTCCAATACTTTGGTCACCTGATGCAAAGAGCCAACTCATTGAAAAAGACCCTCATGCTGGGAAGCATTGAGGGTAGGAGAAGAGGGTGGTAGAGGATGAGATGGTTAGATAGCATCATCGACTCAATGGACATGAATTTGAGCAAACTGCAGGAAATAGTGAAGGACAGGAAAGCCTGGTGTGCTGCAGTCCAGAGGGTAACAAAGAGTCAGATAAGACTTAGCAGCTGAACAACAACAGGAAGGAAAAGCAAACATTCAGCGCAATAATGCTGCAGGGGCATGCCAAAGGAGCCTACACTTGGATTTGCTTCACAGGCTTGACGTTTTACTGTAGGCACATCTCAGTTTCATAAAGACAGGCACGGGGTGGCATGTGCAGCACACAGACAAGCCCTTGACCATTGTCTTTTTCCTGCAGGGGGTCTCACAGGCAGTAGTTGGAATTTTGTGGATGCTTTTGGGAGGCTGAACTCCATTGACATCATGTCTCATTTTAGGAAGGTATTATAATTTGTCTGAGGAATGCAGGGATGTAGAAGAGAATTCAGATCACTGTGGAGTCACATTCAGTTCAGTTCAGTTCATTTCAGTCGCTCAGTCGTGTCCGACTCTTTGTGACCCCATGAATCGCAGCACTCCAGGCCTCCCTGTCCATCACCAACTCCCAGGGTTTACTCATACTCATGTCCATCGAGTCGGTGATGCCATCCAGCCATTTCATCCTCTGTCGTCCCCTTCTCCTCCTGCCCCCAATCCCTCCTAGCATCAGGGTCTTTTCCAATGAGTCAACTCTTCGCATGAGGTGGCCAAAGTATTGGAGTTTCAGCTTCAGCATCAGTCCTTCCAATGAACACCCAGGACTGATTTCCTTTAGGATGGACTGGTTGGATCTCCTTGCAGTCCAAGGGACTCTCAAGAGTCTTCTCTAACACCACAGTTCAAAAGCATCAATTTTTTGGTGCTCAGCTTTCTTCACCATCCAACTCTCACATCCATACATGACCACTGGAGTTGCATTAATATTTATTATTTAACCTTCCTGTAGGGAAACTTTTCAGCCGTTTTGGATCCTGGGTGCTTTGGTAAAGTTAATGAATGTCATGGTTCTTCTTTCCCTAGAATATTCAGAGATATAATGTTGCATATTCAGATGGGTTGTAAAACTTGTGAAGTTCATCTTGGGTCTCCTATATTAGAACCCCTACTCTTATGAAAAAATTAGCTTGTTCCTCATATCTGTCCTTCTCTTTGAAAATAAAAACAGTTTTTCCCCCCAAGTGTATAAATATACATGACTAACCAGTACATGATGACCTAAGACTTTGTGTTTTCTTCTACGTTTAGTGTAACCCACTGAATTGACTTCATGACACATTAGTGGGTCACAACCCACACTGCAAAGCCTTTGACCTTAGCTGACATGGTGGGAGCTTTAAGTGTCTCTCTTGGGTTTACTTCCCAGCCAACCACAGCGCCAAGCAGTGCCGGACCCCTTGTGCCTTGCGGACAGCCTGTGGGGAGTGCACCAGCGGCAGCTCAGAGTGCATGTGGTGCAGCAACATGAAGCAGTGCGTGGACTCCAATGCCTACGTGGCCTCCTTCCCTTTCGGCCAGTGTATGGAGTGGTATACCATGAGCAGCTGCCCCCGTGAGTGAAACGTGAGCTCTAGGCAGTGTGGGCGACAACACTGTGTGCAGGGCAGTGCTGTCAGCCTCTGAACTTCCTAGGGATGAAACCAGACTTGACCATCTGCTCAGGTCTATCCAGAGACTGCCTGATAGGAACCTGCATAGAGAATCAAATACAGTGACACAAGTAAACAATTATAGAATAGATCACAGAGTACAGAAATAACTTGCTGAGTCTCAGTATTATATTACCCAAACTATGGAATGTCTCCACATCTTCATCTCCTAATTCGTAAAGTAAGTGCTTTCCAGGAGATGGTCTCTAAAGTCTCTTCTGCCTCCAATATCCTAGGATTGCGAGAGAAGAGAGGAGTCTCTATTATAGGTTGGACAAAATATTGGGCTCCTTAAAATTTTATTATATCATTTGAACAATCACAATAGAATAGGAATTTTGACTAACGTTGAATCATCTGTTGTTAACAAAGAAGATAATTTAAATATACAATGAATTTAAGCCTACATGTAATAGTAAATTGTAGCTTATGTTTTTTTACAGCTGAAAATTGTTCAGGCTACTGTACCTGTAGTCACTGCTTGGAGCAACCAGGCTGTGGCTGGTGCACCGATCCTAGCAATACGGGCAAAGGGAAGTGCCTAGAGGGCTCCTATAAAGGACCAGTGAAGATGCCCTCTCAGGGCCCCACAGGAAACTCCTACCCACAGCCTCTTCTCAATTCCAGCATGTGTCTGGAGGACAGCAGATATAACTGGTCTTTCATTCATTGTCCAGGTAAGATGTGTTCTGTGTCCCAAATCCCACTGCTGCTGCTGCTGAGTCGCTTCAGTCGTGTCCGACTCTGTGCGACCCCATAGACGGCAGCCCACCAGGCTCCTCTGTCCCTGGGATTCTCCAGGCAAGAACACTGGAGTGGGTTGCCATTTCCTTCTCCAAGGCATGCATGCATGCTAAGTCGCTTCAGTCATGTCCGTCTCTGTGCAACCCTATGGACAGCAGCCCACCAGGCTCCTCTGTCCACAGGATTCTCAAGGCAAGAATACTGGAGTGGGCTGCCATTTCCTTCACCCCCAAATCTCACTACCTACTTAGAGAATAAAGCCTTGAAAGCTACATTATTTACATGGATTTCTTGAAGGGAAAAAAAAAAGAGAGATCATTTAAGAAACTATTTGTTTTATATGAAAAATATTTTTAATGTCAATTAATGAAAATACTAAGAATTTTCAGTTGTTTTGCTAACTTTCATTATAAAAGTAATGAAATGTGTTCATTATAAAAATTAGCTATTACAGATGTAGATAAAATAAAAACTACAATTCCTCATCTCTTAGTTCAGTTCAGTTGCTCAGTTGTGTCCGACTCTTTGCAACCCCAGGGACTGCAGCACGCCAGGCTTCCCTGTCCATCACCAACTCCCGGAGCTTGTTCAAACTCATGTCCATTGAGTCAGTGATGCCATCCCACCATCTCATCCTCTGTCATCCCCTTCTCCTCCTGCCTTCAATCTTTTCCAGCATCAGGGTCTTTTCTAATGAGTCGGCTCTTCGCATCAGGTGGCCAAAGTATTGGAGCTGGAGCTTCAGCATCAATCCTTGCAATGAATATTCAGGACTGATTTCTTTTAGAATTGACTGGTTTGATCTCCTTGCAGTCCAAGGAACTCTCAAGACTCTTCTCCAACACTACAGTTCAAAAGCATCAATTCTTCAGTGCTCAACCTTCTTTATGGTCCAACTCTCACATCCATACATAACTGCTGGAAAGACCATAGCTTTGACTACACAGACCTTTGTCAGCAAAGTAATGTCTCTGCTTTTTAATATGCTGTCTAGGTTGGTCATAGCTTTTCTTCCAAGGAGCAAGCGTCTTTTTAATTTCATGGCTGCAGTCACCATCCACAGTGATTTTGGAGCCCAAGAAAATAAAATCTGTCACTGTCCATTGTTTCCTCATCTATTTGCCATGAAATGATGGGACCAGATGCCATGATCTTAGTTTTTTGAATGTTGAGTTTTAAGCCAACTTTTTCACTCTCCTCTTTCACTTTCAAAAAGAGGCTCTAAATTTAGTACCTCTTCGCTTTCTGTCATAAGGGTGGTGTCATCTGTGTATCTGAGGTTGTTGATATTTCTCCTGGCAGTCTTGATTTCCAGCTTGTGCATCATCCAGCCCGGCGTTTCCTCATCTCTAGTTCTTCATAGAAGGACAAACTTTTAACAGTAATACAGATATCTTTAGATGTATAGTTTTTTAAATAAAAAATACTGTGAGGTGTACTATGCATATGATATATTGTTCTGCAGTTTTCTTTTTTTACTTAAAAATACAATGTGATGATTGCTAGGGGAAAAATTAAAAATAAAATCTCCTGCCAGCCCAGAAATTCCTCTCCACAGATGTAGGAAAGAAAGTTTTATTACTGAGTAAGCATTAAACCAGATGGTAATGCACATTTCAGCAGTCCACTAGTGAGATACAACAGAGAGAAATCTCACCCTTTTATTTAGTCCAGCGTATACAGTCCATTCTATACTTGTCCTCAAAATGAAGGTAACTAACTTGTCTTTGTGTGAGAGGATTTGACACCACTGTCTGCTCTACATTCTTTCATAGTTTATTGTGAATTTACCTGGTAATTGGTGTGGCCACCTATGTAAGTTAATTGCCTTTACCCAAAAGAAAAAACAAAAAGGAAAACAAACTTGTATCTTTAATGCAAGCCAATGGTTATAGTTTGGATCCATTCCCACAGAGAGAGGGTAGGGTGGCTGGCTCACTTGATGTTTACATTTCAAAGAGATGGCTCTTAAGCCTTTAACAAAAACCGTGTCTGCTTTGTAATGCTGACTTATGGCTTATTTAGGTTTTAAAGAGATTTACATATGTTTCAAAGGAATCAGAGGTTTTTTAAATGCAAATTTTCTTACTAAAATGCTCTAAGAATAGGGAAAAGGAAAACCTCTTTTGACAAGAAGAAAAAAGGAAAAATTGAGCCTGCCTATCTACCTCCCTCTCTTTTCTTCCTTCCCTCCTTTTCCCCTTCTCTCCCCTCTCCCCACTCCTTCCCTCTCTTCCCTTCTCCCAATCCTTCCTCCTTTCTGTCACTCCCAGTGGTTGATGCAAGAAGGAATCAACCTTGAGTTGATCTAAAACTTGAGGCTTGATCTGCTGGGGTAGCTGCCCTGAGAAACCAACCCAGAGAAAGTGGCCTTTGATTCAAACTTCCAGTAAATGCACAAAATTACTGATGGGCTGCCAGAACAATTGGGAGAAACTAGGCAGGTGCAAAGACTCCCAAGAGATTAGTGGATAAGAATTTCTCTGAAATCCTGCCAGACAGTGCCCCTGACTACTGGACTGTTTGTGAAGATTTCTATAAGGAAAGTTACTTAGTGAAAGTGTCAGTTGCTCAGTCATGTCCACTTCTTTGGGACCCTATGGACTGTACCCCACCAGGCTCCTCTGTCCATGGAATTTTCCAGGCAAGAATACTGGAGTGGGTTGCAATTTCCTCCTCTGGGGGAATCTTCCTGACCCAAGAATTGAACCTGAGTCTTTTGCACTTCCTGCATTGCAAGCAGATTCTTTTACCATCTGAGCCACCAGGGAAGCCCATATCACTTATATGGAATGTCCAAAAAAGGGCAAATATTTAGAGACAATAAATAGATTAGTGATTGCCTAGGACCAGGGACAAGGGGAATGATGGGTTTAAAGTTTTCCAGAGTAGCTGTACCATTTTTCATTCTCACTAGCAATGTTAGAAAGGTTCAGATTTCCCCACATCCTCATCACATTTGTTTGATTGTAGCTGTTCTAGTGTATGAGAATATGAGAAATGGCATGTCACAGTGTTTTTTTGTTTTGTTTTGTTTTAGCTGTACTAGGTCTTTGTTGCTGCACATGGGCTTCTAGTTGTGAGCAGGGGCTACTCTTCTTTGGGGTGCACGAGCTTCTCGTTGTGGGGCTTCACTTGCTCCAGAGCACAGGCTCTAGGCATGCGGGCTTCAGTAGCCGAGCATAGTCTTAGTCGCCCTGCTGCACGTAGGATCTTCCCACACCAGGGGCTGAACCTGTGTCCACTGCATTGGCAGGGGGATTCTTAACCACTGGGCCACTTGGCAAGCACTGTGATTTTGATTTGCATTTCCCTAATAACTAATGATTTCCTGATGGCTCAGATGGTAAAGCGTCTGCCTGCAGTGCGGGAGACCTGGGTTCAATCCCTGGCCCGGAAGATTCCCTGGAGAAGGAAATGGCAACCCATTCCATTACTCTGGCCTGGAAAATCCCATGGACGGAGGAGCCTGGTAGTCTACAGTCCATGGGGTCGCAACGAGTCAGACACGACTGAGCGAGTTCTCTCTCTTTAATGACTAATGAAGTTGAGCATCCTGTTGGTCATTTGTATGTCTTCTTTGGAGAACTATTCAAATTCTTTGCTCAGTTTTAAAAATTGCATTATCATTTTACTGTTGACCTACAGGAGTTCTTTGTGAATCAAGATACAAACCTCTTATTGGATATACAGTTTGCAGATATTTTCTCCCATTCCATGGGGTTTCTTTTTATTTTCTTGATGATATCTTTTGAAATACAAAAGTATTCTTTTACCCTATGTGCTTTTGGTATTGTATAAAAGAAATCAGTGCCTAACTAACCCCAAATCACAAAGGTTTACTCCTGTATTTTCTTTTTAAAGTTACATAGATTTATCTCTGTGTATTTAGTTCCATAATTCATTTTGAGTTAATTTTTGTATCTGATGTGAAGTTGGCATCCAAACTTTTTTTTTTTTTCCAAACTTATGTTTTTGCATGTGGCTAGCTAGTTGTTCCTGCAACATTTGCTGAAAAGGCTATTTTTTTCTATTGAATTTTGGGAGTACATTTTTGTACTATTGAATTTTAGGAGCACATTTGTTGAAAATCAGTTGAATGTAAGAAATTATTTCTGAACTCTCATTTCTGTTCCATTGACCATATGTCTGTCTTTGTGCTAGTATCACACTCTTGATTTCTATAGCTTTGTAGTAAGTGTAGTAAGTTTTGAATTTGGGAAGCCTAAGTCCTCCAACTTTGTTCTTTTTCTAAACGGTCATGGCTGTTCTGGGTTCCTTGAATTTCCATATGAATTTTAGGATGAATTTGTCAGTTTCAGTAACATCAACAAAAAGCCAGCTGATACTTAATAAGAGGTTGCTTTGAATCTATAGACCATTTGTGGGCATATTGCCATCCTAATGGGGCTTCCCAGCTGGAGCTAGTGGTAAAGAACCCATCTGTCAATGCAGGAGACCTAAGAGATAGTTTTGACCTCTGGGTCGGGAAGATCTCCTGGAGGAAGGCATGGCAACCCACTCCAGTGTTCTTGCCTGGAGAATCCCATGAACAGAACAGCCTGGTGGGCTACACTCCATAGGGTTGCACAGAGTTGGGCACTGCTGAAGCGACTTAGCCTGCTTTGTTATTCTGTTGCTCTGTCGTATCCAACTCTTTGTGACCCCAGGGACTGCAGCACACCAGATTTCCCTGTCCTTCACCATCTCCCAGCGTTTGCTCAAACTTATGTCCATTGAGTCAGTGATGCTGTCTTACCATCTCATCCTCTGCCACCCCCTTCTTGTGCCTTCAGTCTCTTCCAGCCTCAGGGTCTTTTCTATTTTTTTTTTTTTTTCCATTTATTTTTATTAGTTGGAGGCTAATTCAGGGTCTTTTCTGATGAGTCGGCTCTTTGTATCAGGTGGTCAAAGTATTATTGGAGCTTCAGCTTCAGCATGAGTCCTTCTAGTGAATATTCAGAGTTGGTTTCCTTTAGGATTGACTGGTTTGATCTCCTTGCTGTCCAAGGCAAGGGGCTCTATAAAGTTTTCTCCAACCCACAATTCAGAAGCATCAGTTCTTCGGCGCTCAGCCTTATTTATGGTTCAACTCTTGCATCTGTACATGACTACTGGAAAAAGCATAGCTTTGACTATATGGACCTTTGTTGGAAAAGTAATGTCTCTGCTTTTTAATATACTGTCTATTTAATATACTGCTTTTATTCCAAGGAGGCAGCGTCTTTTAATTTCATGGTTGTAGTCACTGTCCACAGTGATTTTGGAGTCCAAGAAAATAAAGTCTGTCACTGTTTCCATTGTTTCTCCATCTGTTTGCCATGAAATGATGGGTCGAGATGCCATGATCTTCATTTTTTGACTTAGCACACACACACCTTCTTAACAGTATTAAGTCTTCTAGTTTATAAACCTGGAATATCTTTCTATTTCTTTAGTTTTTTATTCTCTTTCAGCAGTGTTTTATAGTTTTCAGTGTCTATATCTTATGCTTATTATGTTAAATTTACTATGCAAAGTATTTTGTGCTTCTTCAAGGTATTGTGAATGGAATTATCTTAATTTTGTTTTTTGATTGTTCATTATTAGTTTATATTTAGAAATAGAGTTGATTTCTGTTTGTTAATTTTGTGTCATGCAACCATGCGGAACTATTATTTCTACTATTTCTTAGTTGATTAGGGTTTTCTTTATACAGGGATTGTATTGTCTGCTAAAAAAGACAGTTTTACTTTTTCCTTTCCTATCTGGACACCTTCTTTAAAAAAAATTTTTTTTGGAGGACTATTTGGCCTGACAAGAAACTCCAGTACAATATTGAATAAAAGTGGTGAGAATGGACATCATTGTCTTGTTCCTGATCTTAGGGAGAATGAATTCAGTCTTTTTCCATTATATATGATATTGGCCTTAGTTTTTTCTTACATGTCCTTTATCAGGTTGAGAAATTTTCCTTCTCTTCCTGGCTTTTTGAGGGCTTTGATTGGGTGCTGAATTTTGTCACATACTTTTTCTGTATCTTGATAATCATGTGGTTTTGTTCTTTAGTTTATTAATACTATACATTATACTAATTGATTTAAGGATATTAAACCAGTCTTTCATCTCTGGAATAAAGCCCATTTGCTCATGATGTATAATTCTTTTTACTGTGTTGCTGGATTCAGTTTTTTGTTTTTGTTTTTTAATTGGAGGCTAATTACTTTACAATATTGTAGTAGTTTTTGCCATACGTTGACATGGATTCCGTTTTATAGTTGGGTATTTTGTGTCTGTTTTCATATAGGATATAGATCTGTTCTGTAGTTTTTTTTCTTGTGGTGACTGTCTAATTTTGGTACTAGGGTAGTACTGACTTCATAGAGCGAGTTGGGAAGTATTCTCTCCTTTTGCATTTACGGAAGGAATTTGCAAAAAGATTGGTATTAATTCTTCTTGAAGTATTGATAGAATCCACCAGTGAAGCCATCTGGGCTCGGATTTTTCTTTGTGGGAAGATTTTTGATTATTCATCCAATCTCTTTACTTCGTAGGTAAGTAAAGTAGAATACAGGCAGATTTCTGTTTCTGCTTCAGTTTGGATAGCCTGTATTTTATGGGAATTTTTCTATTTCATCTAAGTGGTCAAATTTTTGGCATACAGCTGTTTATATTATTTTCTTGCAGGCAGCTTTTAGCTATATGTGTTTTACTATTTAACGTTTTGAACAGTTTTTGTTTTGCGTCTGATTTTATTTTATCCTTTTCTTTTTGCAAAGTTTCTAAATATTGTGAAGTTTTTTCAGAGCTTGCTTTCTTATTTTATGAATGCAGTGATCCCTCAAGCCTCCCTGAATTTACTAAAGTTAATATTTTTCATTCTTTTAAATTTCTTGCACTAATCCTTCCTTCAGAGTTAGTTGTTCCACGTGTTGATCTTGGTGATGCCTTTAGCTTGGTAATTTTCTCAGACTAGTGATTCCTCAAGGTTTATTTGTATTTTTAACTGAATGTCTAGGCTTATGAGTACTGGGTGTACTGAGCTGTTGTGAAGGTGTGGTGTGATGTCCTAAAGGAAAGGCTGGCTGGCTAGTACCAGGACTCACCAACTCTGGTCTGCCCTGGCTGTTGATGAATGGTCTGTGATCCTCCCTCAGTGAAGGGTGGAAGGAGCATCAGACCAGGCGTCTGGATGTGTTTGGCATGTTCATAGTTGTGCCAAGTGCCTCCCTACTTGGGGTATTCTGAAAACTTGTAGAAATTCAGTGCTTCAGAAGTATCCCTCTCTACCTCTCATAACACTTTTTCCTCTTATCCCAAACCCTTGCTTTTACATTTCTTCTATACTTTCAGTGAAATTTGAAGGGGAAGAGAGAGAGAAGCATTTGTTCAGTGTTTTTATCAAATCAACACATTGTATACTTTAAATGTGCACTTGAGATATATACAGTATTCCATGTCAGTTATATCTCAGTAGAGCTGAAGAGAAGAAAAGACAGGTCTGCTTATAGATTGTACACTGCCTGAGTGGCCTCACCTGAACTCTGCAGTGCACAGTTGTTCTGAGCAGCCCCGAGAGGTCCATGCGCCATATTTCTTTCTAGTTATGAACTCCTGTATGCATCAAGAATCAGTAATTCCACTTATAAAAATGTTTACTTATAAAGATGGTTATTTTTCTAAAATGAAAAGTTGAAGGCAAACTATCAGAATGTAAGGAAATGGTTAAGTAGCTATTTGGCTTCATAATAAATCATTCTACCATTTAAAGTTTTATGTTAGATGAAATAATGTAAAATAATTGTGATCTTCATTTTAAAAAATCAAAATTGAATATTAATATAAACACAACTGTGTAAAACTGTATAGAAAAAAATACTAGAAGCAAAGATTCCAAAAATGGACAGTGATCTCTGGGTGGTGGAATTCTATGTGAATTTTTTCTAATTCCTTGTATTTTTCTAATTTACTATCATGAGCATGTATTATTTTTAAGGTGAATAACAACAAAAACTTTTTTTAATGGCTATGGACTTCTACCTTGCTGTAATATATTTCTGATTTTCCTGAACTAGCTCTTTTTTGATGTTTTCATCTTATTTCTCAAACTAATTTTTGGTAGTTTTGATGATTATTTAGAGGCAATAAGGAACATAGATGGTTGCAAATAAATCTTGTGGAACATATTCCACCCAGTTCTACCATAGGACAAGCCCCTTAAAATTCTTTCTTTTAGCTTGCCAGTGCAATGGCCACAGCAAATGCATTAATCAGAGTATCTGTGAGAAGTGTGAGAACCTGACCACGGGCAAGCACTGTGAGACCTGCATATCTGGCTTCTATGGTGATCCAACCAACGGGGGAAAATGTCAACGTAAGTCAAAATTTTCAGGGTCACTGATTGCAAATCAGGTGGCACATGATATGTCTGTTTGTCTTGATTATCTTGGAGGAAGAAAGCCACTTGGTTTCAGATAATGTCTTAAGTTACACTTGTCAGGAGGTCAGCTGAACTGGAAGAAAGAGAGCAGAGCTGCCTAGTGTCAGAGTAGATATTAAAGCATCTAGTCAAAATGAAGGAGTTAAAGCCTTTAATCAGTTCCTGTGATAATGGAAGGAAAAGGCTTACGCTGAGAGAGCACTGACTCCCCTTGTTCTACTTTCCTTTTTGGAATGGTGTACTGTTTGAGCATCAAGTGAGTTAGCATAGGCTTGGGGGTCAACATGAATTTAAGGTCCAATAAAAGCCTCTTATGGACCCTGAAGTGGAGAGATGGTGTGGGGAAAGGCTAGTAGGAGTGGAGAAGTACCTGGGACGGAGAGTGGGTAAAGCCTCTTTGAGGTTCCCTTCCTCCTCCATGTGAAAGCTTAGCAGAGGTTCCTGAAGAAGACCTCTGCCTGAGGCCTCAGATACAGAGACCTAGAAGTGAAGGCACCTGAGCTAGGAATGCAAATATGTGAGAGAGAGTGGCTGGCCAGGGGGCCTGAGCCCTTGACTCAACTCCACTAGAGAGTTCCACCCAGGCTGGTGTGGAGAAGGCAGCTTTCCCTGTAAGGCCCACCAGAGAAAACCTTTATCGTTGCCTATGGTTGGGCCTCAAAAGTCACATGTAGGTTTTTAACCAGGAGCAAAGAGTCGGACACGACTGAGCAACTGAACTGAACTGAACTGAGACTCCTCAATACATCCAGTATTTTTAAAGATTTAAGTAGCCCTGTGTTTCCCCATACATGTCAGATAGATTCCTGTAAGCAAAAGGACACTTACTGTTAGCACACAAATTATATTTTTAAAAATGACAAGTGATACCAATAAACGACTTTTTGGTTTGTTCTAGTTTTCAGTGGAAAGATCCATCAGGTCTGAGGAAAAAAATAAGAAAGGAAAATCTCTTAACTGCTCCCCAAGTCCCACCTCCAAACTCCTTAGCATGGCCCTTGAAAATCTGATTCCAAAGCAGTCAGAAGAGAGCTAGTGTCCTAGTGGAACCTCTCTGGGATTCATTTTCCTCGTCTGTAAAATGGGGATAGTAGGGTGGTTGTTGAAATGAAAGCAGTCAGCAGGACATGACAGGTAGATGTGAACAATCATTATTGCTCTTCAGATGTCCTTTCTTACCATTGTTATGTAAAGCTCAGATTAAAAGGTATTCAGTAAAAATACTTTTTTATTCCTTGTGAATAGATTTCATCCATTAGATAGTAATCAAGAGTACCTGACATTATTGAATGATTGATATGTATTGATGCAAGGCATTGTGCTGGCAGCCCCCTGAGACAACAGTGCTTTTAATATCCCCAAGGTAGAGTAGCCTGACCAAGCTCTCACTGTGAGATTTGGCCATGCTGAGAGCCACATTCAGGAAATGTGACTTTAGCTACTGGGTCTGGTTGTACCACTATGATGAGGGTGCTGTCATCCCTGTTATGTTCAACTGTTATCTTAAAAAGTTACATTCTCCTCTTGGCATTTGTAGGGCTTGAGTACAGTTGTCCAGAACTTACTGTTGTTGTTTAGTTGCTAAGTCATGTCCAACTATTTGCAACCCTATGGATCGTGTAGCCTGCTAAGCTAGGCTCTTCTGTCCATGGAATTTCCCAGGCAAGAATACTGGAGTGGGTTGCCATTTCCTTCTCCAGGGGATCTTCCTGATCCAGGGATTGAACCTGTGTCTCCCACATTGGCAGGTGGATTCTTTACCACTGAGCCACCTAGGAAGCCGTTTCCAGTACTTAGAGCTAGCTTTATTTTTCAGAGTCACAATCTATAATAGAAAGCATAATTTAAAAATTCTATGAGTGGCACCAAGTCTTTAACGTTTTCTTCTTAGAACTGAGTAGTCCTTAATCTTTAGATAACAGTGATGATTTTTTGAATGCTTACTGTATTTCATTCATGTGTTATCTCATTTAATCCTCCCCAAAATCCTACAGGATAGGCATTATTATTACCCCCATCACATGAATGAGGAAGCCGAGTTAGAAAGGGAGCTAAATGGAGGGGCCTGAATTCAAACCTGGGCAGAATGACCATAGGCCTTTGCTTTTGTTAATACATTGCACCTCTCTCCATCCTCAGCAGAACCCAGAGTTGAACCCTTGTGTTTCTCACTGCAATGTAAATTTTCTTCACCACTTGCACTATTCTATTCATAGGTTTCTTTGAGTGATATTTTTTCTCCTTGGGATTTATTTTAAAAGTATACCTATCTGTAGCCTAATACTTTTAATCTATGCACAGAAAAACAGGTTGTCTAGTGAAAAGCTGTTGAGGGAAAAGATCATTTATTTCAGCTGGAGTAAAAAATTTGTCATGGGTCACACAGAGATGTTGGATGAAAGGTGGCTAGAGGAGGGAGATGACGAGAGTCGTTTGCTCTGAAGGCTAAGAAGTCAGGCAAGGGTGCTGAATCATGGAGGGCCTCTGAAACATGACCTGCCGTTGGAATCCTCCCTCAGCTCTGAGCCCTGGTATGATTTGAAATGTGGCCATTGGCAGAGCCTAGCCAGACCAACCCTCCCTGCAGGGAACAGTCATTGCTCAGAGGTCTCTATGGGGAGAGAGATTGTGTCTGTGTGCCCACACTGAAGATGCTTCAGAAATGTTTATTGAGTAGATGAAAGAATCGTGATACAATCTAACAGACTCTGTTACATCCCAAAGAGGGACAGCCTCAAATGGCAGCGGACGCTGATGTTCTCTTTCATGCTGACTGGTGACTGACTCTTTTAATGTTGACTCTGACATTATTTGAGATAAATCACCAGCTTGAAAAAACAAGAATTTTACCTATTAAATGAATGCTTTTATTTTACCTATCTTTCCAGTTGAATCCAATTCAGACAGAATTACTTGTTTTGGGGAAAAGCCTGACAGTGGTTATCTTTTAAGCCAGTTGTGACCACCCCCTTTCCTTCTTCTCCCCAGCATGCAGGTGCAATGGACATGCGTCGCTGTGCAACACCAACACCGGCAAGTGCTTCTGCACCACCAAGGGCGTCAAGGGGGATGAATGTCAGCTGTAAGTACTATACTCCTGGGACTCCTGGCACCATCCAAACCTCACCAGGGAGTGTGAAGGGGCTGTGAAATTGCCTGAACCCCAAGAGCCACCCTCTTCCCTGGGCCTTGTTGCCATGGGCTCTGAGGAATCCTCAAATCGATTGATTTGAAATTTTCCCCTTTCTGCTTCAGAGAGGTCTAATTTAGTCACCCTCCATACTGAGGAGGTTGTCAGTTTAGCAGTAATTCCTTAATGGCTCTTTAAATCACATTTTTATGTTTGAGTGACACTGACAATTCCTGGGTTGCTGATTTGGATTAATCTTTTCAGTAAAGGCTCTATTTTTGTCATGTCAGGAGATTTTCTTAAAAGATAGAGTTGGAAGAACTGGTATTCTAATTGTAGAGAGTTCCTCTTGCTTTTAACACATCCCTCCCTGTACTAGCATTTTCCTTAGTGATATATATCAAACATCATCTAGGGAAGAGTTTGGGGTCCCCATCCTTGAAGATGCAAACAGCATCAGGCAGATTTGGAGATTCAGCCCTGGCTGTGCCTCCAACTGACTAGGGTGCTGTAGAAGCAAATCACTTAACTGTGTTAAGCCCTGTTTCCCCCATCTCTCAATAGTGAGGCTAGTGGTAATTGTTTTTAGAGTCCTGGTGAGTTGACACAAGGGATTGTTCCTCAGTTTCTCTCTGCCTCACCAGAAAACCTCATGAAATAAGTTCTAGCATAGACTTGAGAGAAATGTTTAGTAGTATCAAAACAGTGACCTGATATAAGCAGATAGTCACTGGTGAATTTTGTTTTTCTTAAAAAATGCTCGTAACGTCACCAGTGATTGAGACTTTGATAGTGGCATTCAGAAGAATATTGCTCTGTCTGTATTTTTTAGTAATATATATGTTTCCTGTTTTTGTGCTGCCCTGAAGCCAATACGTAAAGTCTAATCAGAGATTAAATTTAGTTTTTAAATCTAGGTTCATTTAAACACAAAAATGTAATAGAGCAAATTTAATCACCCCCGCCTTCTGTTAATGGTATACAATGAAGAAATGAGGTGTAGGTTCAGTGAAAGACTTTCTCTTTAGGAAATTTTAGATATAAACAAGTGCTGGTAATACTAGATAAAAAGACATAAAACATCCTTGAATTATTTATTTGGGAAAAGTGCTTGACTCAAGCTTTTTCCTCCTTTCATCATGGTTCTTAGCTATTGTGCCTTCCTGAATCACTTTGTTAAGTGGGAGCTTGGGTTTTACCGATGTTCATGGATGATATTTATGGGGAAATTAACAATTCTTTTCGACTAGAACTCTTTTTCTCCAGACTGGTGAACCATATCCAAGAGTTTTTAGTTTTGGTTTTTTTTTTTTTTTAGTGATCCTTGGTGTTTAGCCTTCTCTCACTTGTGTTTAAAGAACAGGTTCAATTTATCTGTGGATAATAGGAAATGTGAGAAATGAATATATGAAAAAAATTTTTTTTATTTATGTATTTATTTTTCAACAACAGCTCTGATTTTATTGCAGTAATAAAAACTGAGAGCTAGATGGCCCTAGGAGAAAAACATATGTAAGATAGCTTTTCTTTCACTCAGCCACTATTTACGTCTTTTGGCATAGTCTCATCTAAACAGTTTGCCTTTGTCACAGTCTTATCCACACATACACATTCCAAGATGGATAAAAACTTACGACTTTATTAGCAACTAACCACAGGTAAATCGATTTGAAAAATGCCTTAACTGCACTTTTAGAAGAATATTTGTTCATACAAAAGTGAAAATGTGTTTTCATGATAAAAAATAGGATCTAAATTTTACTTTATTTAAATTTATCTTATATGTTTTGGCAAATATTATTGGTTGTCGGTGGTGTGAACTGCTGGGCAGTCAACATTGAAAATGAATGCAGACTCTTGTTAGTCCTTCTGATTTGAGCAACAGTGAAGAATGTAATTGTACTGACTCAAAAAGTATAGTTTATATAAAAGGACCTGCTTGATTTTAAAGTGAATGTAGATTCACTATTGAATGTAGATAACAATAGAAAATAATCTTCATTTTTTTCCCCTAGATGTGAGGTAGAAAATCGATACCAAGGAAATCCTCTCAAAGGAACGTGTTATTGTAAGTGTTTTTGCAGTTCTTCTTTGTCTAGAAGGAAAGCAATTCAATAAAACTTCATTATTTTCTTTTATATGGTTTGAGAATGGTAAATGCTATAGGAATATAGTAACCACCCATGGAAGTGGCTCTTAATTTGATGTGTCATATTCTACTAAATTTAATTCATATGTGAACACTATTTTAAGCTTCTTTAAGTCTGGTTGTGGTTTATATTAATATGTCTATAGCAGTTATCAGGGAAGAGTACAGAGATAAACATCTCTGGCTTTCCTTATTTGTTTTCTCTTGAAACCTTATTTCATTTGCCATTATCTGGTTGGGGGTCATCATATTTCATATTTTAGGATTGATCAAAAACAGAATTCTAAAAATATAGTTAAGTTATCATTCTCTCTGAAACTGATTTGTGTTAACCACCTCTTTAGGAATTAATATGTAGAATAAAATGTGTAGTGACTAATGATACACGGTAAACCAGATCGTTGTAAGTAAATGCATTTTCTTCCCATATGAGAATCTACATACTGGGCCAGATTATGGAACCAGAGAAAAATGAGCTAATGTTTTTCTACTGTGATTGTATATCCATACCATCTGGGTTTAAATAACATCCCTTCAAAATTCACGTCCACCTAGAACTTAATAAATGTGTTTTTTTCTAGAAAAAACAAGAGAAAAACTTCATGACCTTGCATATGGGAAAGAGTTTTTCAGTATGATTCCATAATCACATATCATAAAAGACAAAATTTTTTATTTGGGACTTATAAAAATTTAAAAACTAAGCAACTAAAAACAACCTACAGACTAAGAAAAATGTTTACAAAGCGTATCTTTGATTGAGAATTTATGTTCAGAATATATAAAGAACTCCTACAACTGAATAAGGGGACAGTGTCAGTTAAAAACAGGCAAAGATTTGAAAAGACATTTCACCAAAGAAGATAAATGAATTGCCAATAAGCACATGAAAAAATGGGTAACATTGTTAGACATTTGGGATATGTGTGTTAAAACCACAGTGAGATGTACCCCTAGTTTTATTGAAATCAAAAGCCAATACCACAGCTTAATAGAAGTAAACTGGATTCTTATATCTGCTTCACAGTCTGTCTATGTCTCTTTGGTTAAAGTACACACACACACACACACACACACACACACTCTGGCCCCACCAGATATAGTTGAAACACACCACACACCCCCACACACACACACCCCCACACACACACCCTGGAACACACCACACACACACACACACACACACACACACACACACCCTGGAACACACCACACACACACACACACCCTGGAACACACCACACACACA